>NC_052133.2:3050768-3354738 GCF_016086655.4 Lepeophtheirus salmonis | reverse complement strand
AAGGACTGAATTTACGAATATTGAACATGTAATTATGAATATCAACACACCTGGAATTATTGTTTTTTTGTGCATTCAATCAACCATTGGATTTTTTCAAGTTTTTTTACTCGTTAGAACCAAGTTATATATATATAGATCATAAGCTCTGGACATTAAAAAGAAAACAGTAAAGGGTGGTTTGAAAACCTTAGAACGGTCTGAACCCGTTATGAACTTTAGTGGACCGTCTTAAATAAAAATTCGGTCTACATTGGTCCCGAAAAAAATTTGACTCATTTAAAATATGGTCTAGGTCGATTCCATAGATGAATTGTTGGTGATGTGACATCAGTTGTTCTCTAAAGTTGGCAAAATTGGCAAAATTATGTTATATTAAGTTAAGTGTATTTTATAAATCCTATTTGTACTATTCATAAATAAGATTTGGGAAGAAAATTGGTTGATAGTTAGAGTCTGAAAAATCGTTCTATGGTTTAATAACCATTAAATTTTGATGTACGGTCTGAGATAGCATTATGGACCAACAAATCCGTCCAATAGGTCGATAAAAAATCAGCTAAAACAAATGGTGTTAAACCGAGTCCCAACACTTTTTACCACATTTGTCGTACGTTTACACGCAATCTATTTCTAAGAACTTTCCATAAGTGAACATATGTACAAATACTGATTTTGGTAAATATAAAGCAATTTCCTTGTGATTATGTTCCTTCTTCAAGCATAATGAAGATTAAAGACACATACTCAGATTAACTTGCTCATTTTCTTCCTAATTCCTTTTTTTCATTCGTATTTAATACACGTTCTCCCTTTTTCTGTTATTACAATAATTTGATTTTTGAATTTCCAAACTTTTTGAGCATTTTCGAATCGACAACCTATACCTTAAAAAGAAACTTTGAGTCACAGGGAATCGAGCTCGTTTTTCGAGGGGGAAAAAAATCCACTGATTAGTGAATAATCAAACTTGTACCAGAGCCCAGGAATTTGGTCTTATCAGAATTGAACATAGCTTTTCCTACGTATCTCGAAATTCTAAACAAGTATTATTTGGTGTTTAAAGTCTGTATCTGTCACCGTTTTTGGAATCACTACGTTTTTATCATTGTTTTTCTAAGCGGAACGTACATGAGGCACACACACAAACTATTTTAATACTATGTAGGATTCCTTATCAATATTCAGCAAAACTTCATTTAAAATAGTTTTTTATTGCAATTTTGGATTTTTTAGTTACAAACAAAATACTTTTCTTTATTAAAAGTAATTGAATAACAGATTTTGTTAATATGTGTTTAAAAAATGAAGGATTTTCTTTATATAACATCTCATAAATTATATTTGTAATTTTCCGAAAAAGCACACAGTTATAATACTTTATGAGTGACGTCAATATAAAGTAAAATTACTAGGAAGATCTTATTACATAGGCAGTGTATTAAACACGTGCATTTAATCATTTCTTATACATGGATTTTTAGACATTTTACATTTTTTAATTATGTTGATTTCATATGTTCTGAAACATTTTATTTTGATGTGCCCATTTTACAAGTTTTTATTGCATTATTATACTAGTAAATAAAGACTAACCATCATTTATTTTTGTGTGTGGTCCTATTCTATAAATGGTTTGGTCAGTTTGTGCATTTTCAAATGATAATAAGCTCTCCTGAACTAATCTTTCATTCTCATTTATTGGATACTAATCATCATACATATTAATAAATTCTTCTTCTCCGCCTCCATTAATTTGATAGGACTTCTTTTGACGTGGATCTTTTCAGAAGGGCTATTTTCGGAGCTTATCATTTCAGCTACTTTTTTTACGTGAAGTATCGTTTTGGTGTCATCTATGAAAATATATTTGCATCTTCAATAAAATATGTCCTAATAATATATGTTTTTCTAGTTAGCAATCTAAACAAGCTATTTTATTTGTCAAAGCTATTTAAAGATTTAAGTATAAAGTAATCACTATGACAGTTCATATGCTCATGAATAACGAAGATTAATACAAAGATTTTACGTGAGAGTTATAAGTGAAGGTCTTTGTTGAACTAGGAGTAGATATGAGCATCGACATCGGAGTAATTTTAGTCTATATGTTATTGCTGAATATGGATTGAAGTTTGTGTATATGTCATTACACTCATAGTTACTTGCAGCAGATCTAATAAAATGTCAGGAGAGTTGAGCTCTTGTCTTCTCAAACATTATTCAAATGTCAGGATTACTAAGTTAATTTTCGGTTTCTTTTATTTTTACAAATCGGTGCAACATATTTAATCCATCATTGTGTACCTTAAATGATGGTAATTCCAGTTGGATCTAAATATCATAATAGAGTTATTTTTTCTTTTAGAAAATAATTCTAAACGGAACAAATATAACTTTATTAATATTACTTAAACTAAAAAACTATCATTAATTGATAAAATTAAGAAATAAATGAAAATATAAATAACTTGTATAACATTATATCCCAAAAGTAACTATATAAAAAAGGTCACATCATTACTAATTCGTTCAATAAAATCAGTAGTCTTAAGCAATCAATCACAACAATAAACGTTAACATGTTGACACTTAAATAAGGAGTCCTTAGAGGATGAATTGTCTATTTAATTTCTCGCTTTATATAAAAAAAAGATCATATCATCACTAATTCGTTCAATAAAATCAGTAGTCTTAAACAATCAATCACAACAATAAATGTCAACATTTTGACACTTAAGTAATAAGTCCTTAGATGATGAATTTCCTATTTAATCTCTCCCTTTGTGTATGTCTGCTAAAAGTCTTGAAATAGACTCTTTTCTTATAATGGTGAGTTTGACTATTCAAACAACGCAATGGATGCTTCCCAACGAAATTTTAATAAATTCAAACGGATAATTGTAATTAATCTGTAATATAGATAAAATAGATAAAACTATAGCTTCGGTTATCAACCTTGAATTAATGTATTCATGTGTATGAAAATCAATAAAAATACGAACATTTTTAATTGTGCTTAATAGAGCAATGCAGAAAAGAAGAACGTGACAATGACTATTATAGACAATTGGAAGTGACTGGAGATGTTAATCGAAATATTCCGATACTAGCCTTTCTAAACATATTCTATTTTTTCTGGGGATTGAGGAGTAAATATTTTGAATAATTGTAAATAAATGGTGGCGGGAAAGATATTATCCTATTGCTCTTTTCGTAAAGATAAACCTCAGAACATTATATGATGTCTTCATTTGGTTTTTTTATAATACTTCTTCTGCAAGTCAAGGTATTATTTGTGTGTCGACAGAATGATGTTACCTCATAAACGCAAAAATTTCCCCCTTATCAGTGTTCTGAACGTTTATTGGTTAAATTATAATTAGTTCTTGATAAGCTGTCAACAATTTCCAAAGAAGAATTGGGAAGAACTGACCTACTACCAATAGATTCTGGGATCTTTTTATCTGTTTCTTTTTGGAAGATAGGTTGCAAGATATAGTAGAGGTAATGACGTGGCAGATATGTACTGCTTCACAGCAGTCAAACCTTGCATAGTCATTTCACAATAGAAATTATTATTAAGCAATTTATCAATTTATGGAATTAGGGGTAGGCATGATATCTAATATAACATTCGGTACTATTTTCTTCAGAACAAGGATATGAAAATAACTCTGTGTCTTATACGTGAAAATTGTAAAATAACATTTTTTTAGCTGAATTTAGGTCAAACTTTAACTGCTATCTAAAAGTATTTGAGGAAGACTCATACTTATTCAATTATTGGCTCAGAAAAGTAAGAAATGTACAATATTCGATTTTACCAAATTTTCGAACAATTTAACATCTCTAAATGTGTGTAAAGCAAAGTCACTTGCAATCAATTCAAAATGTTATTTGTTATCAAAACTACAAACGAGTCTTTGTTATCAAATCAATCGAGCAAGATCCGCTATCAAAGAAGTTCCCCATCAAATTGTACTAATTGAAAGTTTGTTTGCTATAAATAATTTTATCAAAGCTAAACGTTGACATTTACCAGTAAAAAAAATTGAGATTCTTTGGTTTCTTTGAGTGACTGAAGGAAAAAATTCTTGCGAATAACATATATCAAACTAATGCACTAAACGCTTGCAAGCTGAGTGTCTTAGAATCTGAGAAACAAAGTCTGATTATGAAATTAGTTCAAAATAGTCATAACTATATATAAATATTTAGTATGTCACGATGGTATAGGTATAGAAAGAGCTAGAGGAATTTCAATTCCTCTAGAACAACAAAGCAAATCCGTCCTGATCATGATTTTGATCTCAAAGAAAGACAAACTATCCAATAAGGAAATATCTGAGCACATATTTGTACTCTTCAAAACTCTGTAATGGTTGAGAAAGACCTTGAAGGAAACAAATTATTATTGAAAATCCATCCAGTGCCTTAAAAATAATTGTTTTGCCACAAATATTATCGCAGCGGATAATTTTGCTGCAAACTGTTTTCTTGCTATTGATTTCGCCTCTTGGAGATTTTGCCACCTGACATATTCGCTGCCTTTATATGATATTGGTTCGAGTTTTACCTAAAATCTTTAATGTTGAAATATTCCTTCTTTTTTTTATTTATTGATGGAGTTTTTTACATTTCTTCAAGCCTCAACTAAGATCATGACTATGAATATAGTGCCAAAAGTCAATGAGTTATTTCAAAATATATTCATGATCCGGAAACGTGACTTTTTTTTACTTATGAACACTTTTTTTTTTGTTCCAATTTTGTTTCCAGCACGTGTATAGGTTAATAATTTTATAGTCGTATGTGACTTATTAAATGCTTTCACACAAACTACCAATGTACTTTTAATATAACATTGCTGATGATTAAATCATTTGTTGAACGCCGCTTTCAACATGGCATTACTATTAAGAGGACAAACAAGGGGAGAACCGAAGAAAAATCAGGCAATTATCAATATATGTACATTTATAATTCACATTTTCACTCTTTTTATCTCTCTCTTTCTTATTTTCTCACTACTTTATGACAGGTTGTCAAATAAATGTCATTCTTCAATTACATACGTAGAGTAAAATAAGATATGAGATTGAGAAGGAGAGAAATTGACTTGATTTATTACTGATTAGATCCTATTTCAATTCCTTCTATTATAAATAAATATTGTGTAAATCACTTCTTTTTTTTTATGTTGACAAGTGCAAAATAGAGGATAGAGTCCAACTTTGTTTGATATTAATTCAATACCCTAGTAAACATTTCGTTGATATATAAATAGCTAGCTAATACCTTTAGAAAACAAAGCAGTCGTGATTTTTCATGTGGCTTCCTTTAATTGATCATATGTAGTTGAACTGATTAAGTTTAAGTAAACAGTATAGTATTTTTTCAATTAGTGCATTTGACCTAGAAATTGGTTTTGTATGTCTCTTTCTCGTGGAGAAACTGTGAATCAAATCTACATACATTGAGTTGAAAAGAATAATTTCTATATTTGTGTTTTTATGGCTACATATAAGTTTTATTTCGTCATGTGTTGACTCTTATCCATTCATGTTCAACCTTCAAATTGTTATTATATAGTTATTAGTTTTTCGCAGAGCCTTTTAACACTAGCATGTATACATCAAAAACTCAAAGCAGTAAGAAGTACAAGCTTTAAAATATTTAGAGAAGTTGTTATTCAAAATTATGTTATATCATATGATTATTTAAGAGTTCATAACAGGTGATGACACATTTTTAAAGAATTAGTAAGATTCAAACAACAGAAAAATGTTTTATTTTAATTTCTGAAATTTATGAACAATTATGCAGAAGAATAGATTTAGCCATCTTAATGGGCTTTTTAATGTTTATCGGCATTACTGGATACGGCCCTTTGTAACATTTTCCATTTAATGATTAATCTTCGAGGATGTGACCCAAAAAAAGTTCAAGTTATAGCTGAATCCTTTCTTGTAAGCATAATTATGCTTGTGTTATATATTTAGTAAACACTGCATTAGTATTTTAAGAGCTACGCATGGTGGGCTTCTATGTAATTTAAGAGTATGAATGCTCTGAATGTGAACCCATCAGAAGAATTACAATGAAGCATATAGTACACTTACTTTTGCAAGTAATAACTTCATGTAAAACCTTTTTTCGTGCCTCATTTTCATCTATTAAATTGCATCGTAATTGTTTGAAGCCATCTAAATTTTGCATCAACAAAAACGAAATATAAATGACATTATGCATAAAACAAAATTTTAATTTTGTAATCTGCCCGTCTTTAGATATGATTATTTTATATTTGGTTCTATTTGGAAACACAATTCTACTAGATTAATTTATTTTTATTTCTTCTTATTGTTCAAATATAATTTGCATTAATTAGGTATACCTAATTAATTGTCTAACTAATGTCTAACTAACTAATGTCATTAGACATTTTAATTATACAATTAATCCATATAACCTAGAAAATTGTGTATCTCCTTCATTAGGAGCAATTGAGTATAAATCCTATGCAAATTAACTTCAATAAAATAAATTCTCCTGAATATGTTGTCCACTGAGCTGCGTCGGTGCATATTGAGGAATAATACTCCTTTTTTAAAACAAGAATAAAAAGGGACCTCACAAATAACAAACTGCAATAGTCAAAAAATTTGCTGTTATTTAAAAAAACGGAATATGACCTATATCCCCCAAAAATGTTACTGGTTTGGCTTACATTGAGCAACGTTTAATATACTTTCAATGGACCTAAATAGTTTAATAAATTTTTGAATTTTTTTTTCTATGCAACAAATTGTAAATAACTTTTAAAATATAAATTATACTATTATGAAGACGTATACCTTCAATTTACAACAAATTTGGATTTTTATCATTCTGTTCAAAAATTAGGAATTTATTGAACTTTCAGGAAAGGGGTCAATTTTTCCATACTTTGAGTATAATTTCTTTTGTTTCCGGAAAAATACAACATAAATAATGTTTTTTTTAAATCTAAAAACATGTACATACAAGCATTATTTATATATAAACAATAAATAAGTATTAAAAAATGGAACAAAATTTTAAATTTTTGGTTATTAGGCCCATTTTTATGCTTTTCGAGGTAAAATAAATAATGCATACATAATTTCAAAACAAGAATTTTGTCTAGAAAGGTATCCAGTGGTTTAAAACATATTTATGGGTAGTGTATTGGTCCCAAAATGTTTACGTACCGTACAGTCTCATATTAAATTTTAAGAACATGCCCAAATTGGATACAAACTTTAATTTGGTCCAAATTAAGAATAATAGCAAAATATTCACATGTTTTAAGGATAATTAAAGTGTTTACTAAACTTATTCAAATTGTTAACTGAGATACTTCACTTTAATATCAGTGAAAATGATGCTTTGTATAGGGCGACGTATAAATTTGGGACGTTTTTTAAGAGCCAATAATAGTGACTGAACGGACCCGAGAAGGAACCGATTTTAAGGCCCAAATTAAGAACCAATACAACCCTAATATAAAGTATTTCTTGTTCTGAGATTGTATAATCAGTTTGAAGGCATATATTTGTAAGAAGTAAGAAGAATATGACAAATGAAATTTATCAAAGTAGTGAAATACAATTTAACCTTACACCTCATGTCGAATATAATGAAATGTATAAGCTTATGGACTGTACTTGATGATACTTTTCTGAAAGACTTCATGAAACATGGATTAGGAAATTTTTAATATGATCTTATCATCCCTTTGAGGATGTAGAACCGCCAGTAATATTTCCTTTTCATTTGTTTTGTGGTACTTTTTTAAGTAATTTTTATTAATTTCAATATGCAAATGGGAATTTATACAACAAAGGGATAAATCATGATAAAAAAAGAGCTTACAAGTAAAGGGGAAGAGTATTTTTTTTTTTCAAGTTTAGACTGACATCATTACTACCTAATTTGGTATAAAGAAAAACAAACATCTTGTCTCACAAAAGTGTACATATGAGTAGAGTTGTAAATTATTTTGAGCATGCAAAAAAAAAAAAATTTTTTTTTGGAAATGACGTCTCAAGTGGTATATTTTACCTTCTACGGTGTTAAACTGGACTTCAATCCTAACTAAAAGCCCACACAACACTACTTATTACTCTCCAACACAAAACTCTGGTACTCTCCATCGTTCATGGACACACAGACACTTTCAGATACACTTTATACTTAAATGTTCTCTTTCAAGAACGATAGAATAATTATAACAGTTTAGAAAAAAAAATTGAAAACACATATTCATTTTGGCAGCAACAACAATACTTAGACGCTAACAGATGCTTCGGATTTACATCCTTACATATGGTTAATTTCATAAATGACGATATAATAGGTGTAAACGAGTCACTATTTTGTCATTAGCGTTCTAATATATGTCTTTTTGATTATTCATATATTTCTTTAGTTAGAAAAAGTATTAATAATCTTGGCGTATGGCTATTTTTGTCCTTCCGCTCAGTCTCTCCCTTTTGTGTTAATAGAATTACAAAGTATAAGATATATGTAATATATGAAATATGATTAGAGTCGATAATGAAGAGACACTAATAGAGAAATAGAAAGGGTAACATTATATTTATTACATATAATCCTCATCAACCTGAAGCAATTTCCTTTCATTTGTATCAATGACACAATGTGACAAACAGTCAAAATCCCTTCCAAATGCAAGTGACATAAAAAGATGCAAAACTATATGTGTATATACAAACCCAAGCAGAAAACTTTATTCCTCATGTTGGACATACAAATTAAAACTTTATTTTCCTTAAAAGAGTTGACTTATCATCATCATTCACTCCATGTGCATAAATTGAAGTTGGATTAACAAAAAATAAGAAGAATTGTAATAATATTGCAAAAGGTTGAAACTTTATTTATTATATTTTCAACTTTTTTATTGCAAAGAAGTTGTATGACATAAATTACTTTCTTTGTGTCAAAAGTGTTTTTAAACACTCTGTTATTTGTTTGGGCTTATTATCTACCCAAAGACGGAAATGTCGATAGATTCTCTGGGTTGTATCATATTTTTGCACCACTTCCAACACAAATGGTGGGTCGATTTTGAGAGGGCTTAAAGCCCCTCTAACCCACCCCTTACTGACGTCCCAGATGTTTAAAGTTTTGTTGTGCCGAAACTTATCACATTTTCTCATTAGAGTCTTCCAATCTCTAAGGACTATACGGTTTTAATTCGAAATGTATTTTAACAGTAACTAAAATAATAATGGTTCATTAATATCTTTAAAGCAATAACATCAAAAATCAATGGATGATTATTTATCAAAGTCTGAAGTTAATTACAATCAAAATGTCTGAGATTATTTTCTATATACTTCAACAATGAATATGAAAAAAGGAGATGGAAAGAGAGGGTGGGATAGAGTTGTAAATTATAAGCATTTTCAAGTGTGAGTTTTGTTATAGAGTGCAATCTCAGCATTTTAATTTTTTTAAATAATTTCAAAGCTGTTATCATTATTTGAACATTTTTAATGAAATATCATCTAAGTATACAGTGCAACCCCCTGTGCCTGTGCTCATGAATGGCATAGAGTATCACAGATGATTTATTGAGGAGCAGTAGGTCTAAGTCAAAGTAGAATTGAGGATTGACATCGGAGTATTTCCACCCTACGTCCTTCCTAGACAAAGTGTGGGACTTGTCTTCATTTCCTTTGCATCTTACAGCTACTTGTAGGTAATCTAATGAAATTTTATGATATATAAGCTCCTCTCCTTAAAAAAATGTACTTATTGTATATAACGTAAGTCTTTAGAATGTATAACACCTAGTAAGAGATGTCTTCTATTCTGTAAATTCTGTAAAGAACTTTTTCTTTCAATATTAATTTAATATTCTTTATTCCAACTACAATTTTATGTAGATTATGAATTCAAAAGTATAACATATAATGATAAAAAGTATTCCATTACTTCACTGATGCTTATTTAACCCTAGAAAGTAGTTGGGGCAAATAAAGTTTTTTTACATTGCTAAAATATTCATTTTAATATTGAGATGGGTAAACACCTCAGGGAAGTTGATACACCCGCGAGGGTTAAAAGATAAATAATGGAGGGTTAATTAGTACATAGGATTCATTTTATTGTTAGGATAAACGCAAATTTAAGTCTAGCTTTATGAATGATGTAATATGTTGGATTTTTATATTTCAATACATTTTTTTAACATTATATAATAAAAGAAGCAGATATTTTATGTATTTATAATATTTTTTTTCTAAAAATAAAATCGACTGAGTACTGGGTGTTTACCAAAAGTTTACACACTCACAGGATTCTAAATACTAAGGTTTTAATAACTTTTTTTTAAAACTTATAAAATAACTCACATCGAAAATGTGTTACATTTTAATTGAGCGAAGAATGGCAACAGACTGGGGCACAAGACTCGAAGTCATAAATTCCAAAGGAGATTTTATTGCTAATTGGATACTTTTTATAATGTAGTTAAGAAGTTTGAAGAGGATAGAAACATTGAATAAAGGGCTGGTTATGGCTGATAATTGGATTAATCGAATCAAGTCTATGTGCAATTATGCTAAAGATTTTGGAATCTCTCACAATGCAATCAACAAAACAATGGAAAACAACTTCCTTATGGTAGTAGTGTAATATTCAGCGGAATGGAACTCTGGTACACACGGATAACATCACATTCTTGAATAGAACATACTGTGAGATGTCTAAGTGACTGTTACCCTATATCCAAGATGCTAATCCTCTTGGTTAAGTCTTCATGCCCCATCTTGGGATGAAGCATTGTAAAGAAGGTCATCGATGTGTTCTATAAATGAAATTTATTGACCTGATCTATATAGAAATGGATCACGTAAGCCCTGGATATCTTTCCGAAAGATGATTACTATCATAGTAATAGTTTAATGAATTTAACAAATAAAAAGCTAACAAAATATTATATAAATAATATTTTTGTAACATATATACAGAGTATGAAGAAAAAAATTGCAAAATTTAACCTATTTTAAAGTTTGGTATATATTTTGAAACAAAAAAATCCCCAAATCAATTTTTTTTAAATAGATATAAAAGAGTGTATACATGGTTTTTTCATCATAAGAAATTGTCTCTACGAAGGCTCCATATGAGGTATGTCCGAATAATTTATGTTCTTGGAAAACTGGATAGTAACACAAATTGCTGATTTTTGGGTCTCGAAATTTGGGTGCCTGGTAGTGCTAAACCTACGTTCGACTACACCCCATCAATAACAGTCAAGGGGGTTAAGGCCTGGGCTTGAGAGTGGGCACTTTGACTTATCCCATAAATTTTGAATGGGCGTCAGCAAAATGTCTTTCTTTTAATAGCAGTGTGAAAAAGAGTATCGTTTTTCTATAATCATCTATAATTAGGTAATTTGCCCAAATTTAGGATAAAAAACATGGCCTAAATATACACCCTGTCCCTAATTTTAGCTCTCAGCTTATGGAATTAAGGGGACATAACTTTTCCATCATACTTTTTTCTTCAATTACCATTATTTTGGCTGTATTTTTAAGCAGGCATCTCAGGGACTCTTTTTCTTGTTTTTAAAAACCATGGGTCCTTGTGGCGGTAATGATGCTGATTAATAGCGTAGATCCTTTTGTCATAAATTTTTTTCAGCAAATGTTTCAAAAGTGATAAAACTGCATTGGACCTCTGGAATCTTTTGTTGATGGTTAATGGAGTTCATAGATATCTGGAAGACCTTATGTTGCTCCGGAGTCCTAAATACTTTGTTTTTCACCTATCTCCTCCAAACTTGCTTCCTCTAAACTTCTTTCGACCTGAACCTTGGGACTGTTTGGTATTGTTGTCTGGGTCAATTACATTTGACTTGTGAATTAGATTCAAAGTTGGAATGTATACGCCAATAATGGAGGATATTTTCTCAGGGAACTTTGGCGTTACGCATATATAATACCCGTTGTCTTCGACACTCTTGCGATAGCATCCTTTATTCAACTAATAAAATTTACCCTTCCTTTAACAGCTTATACGAGGGTAGTGTTAAAAGTTTCCAAACTAGTAAAGTTAAAAAACATATAGTTGAATTTGTAGTTTTCAACATAGTCTCCCTGTAATTTTAAACACTTCTGCCAGAGATGCTTTTATCTCTCTCGCATGTCCAAATAGTACTTGCCGTTCTTCTCTATAAAATAATCGTTCACGGAACACTTTTTGTTTATGGTTCAATTACTTCGAGTTGAATTTACTTAGACGATTCAAATTTGACCTCAACAAGCCTTTTTATGTCTGCTATTGTTTGAATCTATTTAAAGGTTACACTTTAAAAACAATTCTTTAATGAGAGCTCACTACTCGATTTTGAAATATAATATGAATTATTTAAGACGGAAGTATTTGTTTGCCGTCTCCCATGTATTCTATGAAATATATAAATTATTGAAGAATAATATTTCAACAGTTTATTTTTTTAGTTTGCACCCGGTAATGGATGTATACATTGTACACCTCCTCTCCAAAAATAATCGAATGTGGAAAGGGATAGGGAGAGAAAATAAGAGAAAGTTGGAGACTTTAACAAAAAAAATAGAAAGAATTTTTTTTCTTTTTAAGAAATAAAAATATATATTTTATTTTTCTTAAGTATATATGTATACAATATGTATTATATTGTTCTATTTCATTTATCCTAATTTAAAAAATAAAGAAAAATCTTTATTTTTTAATATTTTTTTATCAAGGTTTCTAAAATTCCCACACGGCTATTATGTATGTTTCTGTTTACCACTATGTTAATTTTCAAAATGGTGATAGATGACTAGGGATGTAAATGCTAGGCATTTTATAACTTACAAGTTTTGTTGTTTTTGCTGGTAACTAAGGAGTTTTTTTGTTGGTTTTTTCTTTTTCAAAAGCTTTATTCTTGAAGAGAGAACATCTAAAGCTTGATTCACTAAATTACTTACATACGTATGATTTATCCCTTCTTATCATTTTTATCCTTCAGTCCATTTTTACTCATTTTATTTTTTGAGGACCTTTTGACAAAAACTCTCCTTTTCATTATTGTAAAATATTTTCTGATGATTTCTTCTCCTTCAAGATAAAAATGTAACACTTATGAAAATTAAAAAAAGAAAAGTTATATAGGAAATTGGAACGGTTTCAACGGTTTTATGTTCGAATCAGTGTGATTCACCAACAAGTCCAAACCATATCATTAGAAGGCTATTAAATAAAATAATTAATTATTCGAACAAACAACTTTATATTAGGGAAGTTAACTCAAGTATGCCAAGAGAAATCCATCTAGACTATTCGTTTCCTTACCTCAGTTTGCCTGTTTCTTTGGAAATAGTTTGTAGATGAGTTTTGTATGGTTCTCCTCATCTTCATTTAGATGGTAATATAAAAGAAGTTGAACTTTTATAATATTTTTCTTTTGCGACCAAGGAGTGATTCAGAAAGAAAGTGAAGAATTCACATCATTTTGAATGAGTATTGGACAAAAGTGAAAATAATTTCTCATTTAGAGTAATTACTTTCTTGCTCCGAAATAAAGGCAACGACAACAGACTACATCTATCAATAATTAGTTTGTATACAATTTATATAAATCGAAATACTGTGTTAATCATAGTCCTGTGATTTCTTACCCAATGGAAGGAAATATTAATGTTTTCAAGGATTGATGATAGTTATAATGGATTGTTCTCGATTCAATGACCCCATCATTCTTCATTGTAATGGTAATTTCTGTGAGGCAAACTGAAAAGGAGTTCCCCATGATTATTTTGAATGTCGTATAGTTCTAAATTCTATTAACTGATCTAATAATGTGCGACAAATATGTATTTTCTTAGTTGCAAGTCTTCTAAATATGCTCGCACAACAAGATCATGTATGTCTGAAAGAGTAGTGATAGAGTCATTGAATTGCCGAGGTGAATTTCAACAAGAATTATATTTTAAAACATTCTTGATATATTCATTAACTCCTGTTAACCAATAAAAAGACAGAAAGTTCTTTCTTTATATTCAATTGGCAACAACAAAATTCCTCCTTTTTAAATAGCAAATTGAAATAGATTATGTTCTTTCTCTAAATCATCAATCTTAGTCCCGCTTATTGAAAATCGCATTATTGATGTAGGATTGAGAGTACATTTGTTTATTGGATTCTATGGAATAAGGGATATGGAAATTGATAAGAGTATTAATTATAAAAATAGTATCCCATTTATTTGTATTACATATACACATTGTATATAATCCAAGTCAAAATATATTCATATATAAAACTCAACAGCCCATTCCAAATTTATATCCTAATGTGGTGCACTGGGGTGTCCATTTTTTTGTTTAATCTGTCATCTGATTTTCTGTTGTGTATTGACCAAAAATATATGTTTGAAAAGTTTCAGTCTTCATAGACTGAAAGTTAATTTTGAAGTAAGACAACCAACAATTCTCGTAATTTGAATTTTGTCCGTATACAAAAATATATTTCACTCCTTCTTGGGATCCTTTTCAATCGTAACTGATTATAATAATTACACATAAAAAAACACACACAATCTGGCAATTAATTATTATTATTTTTTTTTTTGTTGTGTTTTTTATTAACTAATACATTTTACAACAACTACTAATTAAATAACGTACCTGGAGGAATTGTATCATATCAATATAAATACACATTTTAATTAAAAATTAGACCTCCAACCTGTGGAAATAGACCAATTCTTTTTCTTTCTTTTTTTCTTTTGTTATATCTCAATTTCAAAAATTATGTTAAAATTGCTCAGTCTTCAATTAACAATATTGGAAGCAAAAATAATTAACAAAAATATTGAAAAAATGGACAGATATACTATGAAAATGTTAAAAGTTATAATAAAAATAAAGAAATATAAATTTCCAGAGGTATAACTTATCCAAGGAACGATGTTGCATTCTAAAAATATTCAAATACGTTTTTAATTTTTCAGGTGGCGTTCCGATTAAAAGGGTATTAACCTCACTATAATTTTCTAGAGACTCTCGGTTTTTTTGTACTAAAAGCAATTGATGTGGTATCTATTAAAAGGCTTCTAAAATATTTTACTCAAATTGTCTCTCAGAAAGTGAGTTTTTAGGCAATATATGCCTTGGCATTTAAAAAATAGTACAGTGCCTTAGTTTTGGCCTGCAAATTCTGTCTTACAGAAAATCCAAAAAGAATAATAGCTGATACATAACTTGACTCTAGGTATGAGACCCCTCATATTCAGAAATACAAATAGTCTAATTATTTCCAGACGGAGGGACTCAGAAAATGAGGGATGGTCAAGTTATACATTTTCCTACAGTTTTTACTCAGTTCATAAAAGGAAATACATGCTGCCGATATCTGTAACTGAGCTGTAATTTACGACCGTCCAAGATTCTACATGTGGATATTAGTATTCGTTTGATTAAGATTTGTAGAAGTTTTAGTAGTAGTCTATATATTATCTGGCTACTTTAATTGGTCCGTCTAATGTAATTTCTATTATTTAAGTTAAACTGGGCAAGGTGCGGGGGCTTGGCTCTACTTGGAGGTTCTTATTAACGGATATACTAACTTTTAATTTAATATCTTTTTTAAAGGAAACTGGGATATAGTAGTAAAGTATTTCCTCACGATTTCATATTTAGTCCTACTCTCTTTGTGTTGAACTTCCGAATCAACTCTCCCTCTCTGGTTTACCTCATCACTTCTATATTTAAGGGTCACTCTTTCTATTATTTGTACTTTCATATAATGATCATGTGAAATGCTTTGGTAAAATGTAATCTAGAAGCTACTCCAGTTGTCTCAGAGTCAATCAAATGATTAATATACATATACAACAGCTTTTGATGGAGTAGAACATAGTTCGTTGTTAATATGCAGAAATGGGCAGTAATTGCATTTGTATTTTTTAGAGTTTTTGAGCCCTGCATTTGACCTATTAAGTATATTACGTGAAGGTTCCAATACTTTGGCTTACAGATTGTAGATTTGAAATTTCCTGATTGTTTAAATGCAACCATTGGTCAAAATGGGATGATTTGTTTCATTGTGGTATCCCTCACTAATATGTTTCAGAGTTTATCAACAATTTGCGAAAAACTTGGTAACTTTGGGTAATATGTGATGAGAAATACAACTGGTTACACTTCACTTTAAGTGTTTGCTCTCTTGTTATTTACATGGCTCTGTTTGGACAGTCTTTAATAATTCCTTCTTCCAGAGTAACTTCTACTCATCAACATTTCCTTCAGTCTTAGCATCCTTTGTATTCTTTGTTCAGAGTCACTGCACATCCTAACAATTCTAAGGGCCAGGCTATAATGTATGTTTTAAGTGGCATGAGCGGAATGTGAGGGAAAAGGAAGAAGGTACTAAACTCTGTCACATTCTTTCTTCTAGAGGTCAGTCATCAACTTGCCTTTTGTGATGGAGACAGTAGTGTCAAGGAAAGTTGTGAAATTGTTCTGGAAGTCATATGCGCAAGTAAATTTTATTGTGGGGTAAAGTTTATTGATCTTCTGCATGAAGATCTTGAATTCTTTTCTGTACCAATCCATATCGAGAAGATGTCATCAATAAATCTTTTGTAGATACTGGTTGGCATTCCAAAATAAGATTGACCACTCCTTTTATGAGTTGGCCAATGAACTCCATGAAGATGTTGCCATATGTGAAAACCACCCCTAGTTCCCATAACAGTCCCTAGTAGTTGAATAAATAACTTCTTGTTGAACTCAAATATGCTGCAGGTGAGAACCAGGGACAAGAGCATCATGCAAACTTCTGTAAAAATGGTTTTTTTTCTCTTGTATTCATGATTTCTTCCAAGTATTTAATTCCCTCTTCATAGAGTATGTTAGAATCAAGGCCAGTAACAGCCCCTAACACTCTGAAGGCATTGTTAGGCAGTAGTTGACCTTTTTTTATGTCTTCCAAGTCCCTTAATTAATGGGGAGTGTCTTTGACATAGCTTTGTAAATCCTTTACTAGATCTCTTGCAGTGTGCTCAACAAGTATACTCATACTCTCAGTGATAGAGTTGTTCCCACTAATGATTGGTCTTGAATGAGGAACTTTTGTCTTTACTGCTTTGTGAACCTTGTGAAGAAGCTTAAACCTGCCTTGGTTCTTTTCTTTTGGATCTGAAGCCTTGATATCTTCTTTGGAAATGCCATCAGTGACTCTAATTTCCTTTAAGATTTGAGAGATCCTTGACTAATGTGTTACTCTGTTCTCTCTCATTAATCTTGGTGTTGTTGATTGGGTTGTCCAGATGTTCTTTCTGACTCTGTGTAGCCCTCAAAGTCCATGATGACAATACCCAATCCTTTCTCAGCAGGCTTAATGACTATCACTCTGTCTCTTTGAAGCATGATCAGTTGTGCCAATACTTCTTTCTCATCATTGTTCAGGTTGGAAATTGCTTTATTCTTTTGGGATCCAATAAGTTCACTTTTTACAGCATTACAGAACATGGTGTGTTCTGTACTTGTGTTTGAAACTATTAGGTTAACTGCTTGGTATTTGCGATTGCATGGAATATGCTGATCCAAACGTCATTTTGAAGAACCCATTCACTGACACACGTCAAAAATGGCTAAGGTATAGACTAGGGACGTCTTGTAATAAGTCCCGTGACGATCTTAACGAGAAAATTTGTTTTTTTGACAAAAATAATTGGAGACCTCTTTTTATTTATTCTACTCATGTATAAAAAATACCCCGATCCTTAGGATGGTGGAGGAAGAAATCTGTAAAAACTTTCATGTAAGACTGAGTCCATCGGATGGCTTATTGTAAAGTCCTCACAGTATACGGATAGGGCGAAAATTGAGTGGCATATCTCCAAAGTGCAAGGTATAATTTACGCTGTGAAGCACAATATCCAAGAATTCCCTTCTTGGCTCTGTGATTACGTCTCTGAAAGTATTATAATCCTGGGCTTCCTTCTCCACCAAAAGGAAATACTGATAACTGATAAGTTAAACACAATATGAATATAGCTCGAGAACCTCCCTTTTTGATCGAATTACTTATCTACCGATTTTTTTTTTCAGCTTTAGTGACATTACCCTTATTTTAATTAAACATATAATATTTCAAATTCTACATTCACTTATTTATATACTTTTTGTATGATTATTATTTGGACGTAGTCTGTTTTCTGTTTTGGATTACAAACTTTTATTATTTTTGACTACTATAATATGTATAAATAAAAATATGCAAACGAAAAAATTAATAATAAGTAAACCATTAAAGTTGTGATTATGAATATAAAAGGTTTTATTAAATTGCCTTTTTCCAAGTAATACAGAAGAATATAATCCTGAATTTTCATTTTGAAGAAATATAAATTTTAGCTCATTGAACTAATTTGAGTTCTTTAACTATCAGAAACAATTTACTGAACTCCTTATAAAAATCAAATAAGTATAAGAGCTCAATCCTAAATTTTATTGCATGTGGCTGAAGTAGTAGAAATTAATGGTATTTGGAGTGTCGAAATAAAACGTACACATAGTTAAACAATAGATCATAAGGGAAACTCTTTAGGAAGTAATAGAAGAAATCAAAAATAAATTTTGTAGAATAAGGATTTAGTATTGCTGAAGGGTATTAAACTTCCATGTGAATACAATAATGAGTATTTTTAATATTCGATCTATATATTTCATATGAAACACAATTCCCTAAGAACACTTTCGCTAATAATTTAATTATAATAAATATAACTTAGTAGAACCCACAAAAATAGACTTCTATACAAAAAAAATATATATTAGTTTTAAAAATCTTAAGTATGAGAATAATTTAATAACTTTATATAATCGACTAATTATATACAAAAACAACAAATACGCAAGGGAAATATAATTGGTGCACTTATAATATGCTATTTATGTACAAGTTGCAATTTCTTCTTCTTAAAATAGGTAATCTAAATAAAAATTGGACTATTCGAAACTATCTTTCTATTTTTATCAATTAGAATCAAATTTTTATAATTTATTTATAAGTAATATAACTGTGGGCATTAGAACTTAATAATGCTTTAGATAATAATTTTATTTTTCACAATTGTATTCATTAGTCCAAAATTGTATTATGAATGATTCAATCATCCATAAAATATTAAATATTTGCATTATCCTCATTCCATGTATGTAAATCCTTCATTTAAAATTATTCATCTCAATTTTGGGTTACAGCTTGTGCAAATTTCCATGTACAAGTTGCAAATCTCAACTTGTACACAACATATACTTAACAATGATTGAAGTAAGAAAAATGTTTTGAAACAATTATACCTATAAATACTGGATTTGATTACTTTGAACCAAGAAAAAAATACCACTTTACACGTCAATCATAAAGAAACGAGTAAGTGCACACATATTGATTTAATTACAAACAAAAACAAAATAACCCATGGGAGGGAAACACAAGGGAAGTGTTAAATTGGACACAGCACAACCTATGATCGTAAGAAATTAATGAAGTATAATCTAAATATATTTAAAATATATCAAAGACACAAATTCATGTAAATTTATATGGACAAGGTTTCCATCTTAATTTATAACGCTATTCAAATTCTTGATAAAAGTAAATATTTCAATATATTTTCATGGTCTTTTGATTAAGTAATGAATTGTGTATCAATGCCAATTATTCTTTCCGCAGATTGTAGCAGTAGTAATTCCGTGATTCCTTTCCAAATGTTTATAAATCTAAGTATTAAAGTTTGAACAATTGTGATTGCCTTGTTCATCTTTTTTCTTTCTAATTTCTCAAAACTGGAAAACAACAATAAAAGTTTCAATAACAAAGCTATTATAAGTAGTATTCACTTGATTATTATACAAAGCCAAAAAGTATTCAGGCAAAATTGTGCAAGGCAAAAAGAGAAAGAGGCTGAAACCGACAGTGATTCCAGTGCGAATCGAACCCCAACTACCATCCGTTTAAAACCATACAAATCGTCATTTCCACCATCACCGATCCTAAGGAAAATGAGAAAAGTCTGATTGAGAAGACCACACCAACGGCGGAAGTCGTCTTTTAGAACTGATCTTGTGGAAAATTTTCAAAAGCTCCTTCTCGACGTTTATTATTACTAACTTTATCGTCAAAGGTAAATGTGCCATTTTAAAAAGATATGGAGAAAAGTAACGCGGAGAAAATGTCACAAGATAATTACGTACAAGACGAATAACTTCAATGCAAATCCTCCTAGAACTTATCGATTCACGGTTGCTTTTAAAAGAAAAATATATGTAGTCGTAAAATATATGACCTAAAGGTATGTTAAAAAAAATAAGCAGAAAGTTCTTTATTTGAAAATATTCTGACGGACACCAGCTTAGATATTATTATGTTTTGAAAGATTAGCTGAAAATAGCTAGGAAATGAAAAAAATAAATAGAAATTTAACTCTGTATCCAGCAAGGAATTCCAGTTGGAATTACTCATACGGGAATCCGCAATCCTCAATTATCAATGATCACACACACTTAAGAACTTAAATGTTACCTTCTCAAAAATTAATGAATATTGATGAGAGCTTTGGAAAAATAAAAAAACTAGCACATGCTGCAACTAGTAAAAGTATTGTGCTTGTCTTTTGTTATATTTATAAAAACTATAATTATGTATATAGACTCAAATACAATTTGTAGGTCAGAGGAAATCATTGTGTGACTATAATTAAGTGTGTTAATATTGGCTAAATTGGGGTGAGCTTAAACTTTAAAAAAAGTAAAAGTTTGGTTATAGCAAGATATTAATGCTCTTACAGATTATTCCTCTTTATTTTTAATATTCTAACATATCAGCGAGCAAAGAGAACAATATTTATAGTGATCTCTGGCAGAAGATAGATACTATATTAATAAAACATTATTTAAGGTGTAGTCGTTACGCTCTTCTCAATGTGGCTAATGTTTACATTTATTTCTATAATATTTATTTATACTTATTCTCGGTACATCTCTATCTATCTATCTATATGAAAATTAAGGATCGACATTAGAGTAACTCTTTCCTACGTCCTTCCTTGATACGGAGTGGGGTTTAGGGTTTTTTTTTTAGTTAAGTTTTTTATTTAATGTCTCTTAGTGTAAAAATGCTCAATCATGTGATATCTCATCTGCGCTGGTTTCCGTACTGGGAAGGCTGCAGTTTACATTTGCATTCGGACTCCTTACCCCATCAACAAGTCCATTATAGCCCCATACGGACAAGAAGAACCAAAAATTATGCAGTCACAATATGTTGGAATTCTGGCCTGCCTCTATGTTGCTCTACTCCAACATGACCCCCCTGGGCATTGCAGTTTAGAGCCCCTTGGAGAAAAAGTCATCCCAATTTGCTTTCTCTTCGAGCGGCCATCATGACAGCATGGTAAACCATGCACGCTTCCTTCATCGTCAAGAGCTGTTATCCAGTATGCCAAGAATGTTAAAGCTTTTGAAGAAGGATACAATGAATAAAAAATACAGCTAAATATAGTATTTAAACATATCACAAATTGGTTTTGCTTTGTCTTTTCTTGATTCCATAAAAGTAACATTTTATTAATTTATTCATGGTACTGGAAGTTGTGTGTCCCCTGTACACTGTACAACCTATAGATCTTGTTATGACGGGACATACAATCTTTATGCAAAATGCATAAAGTTGAAAATTGATTTGTATTAATTCTCTCACTGCATTGTTTTACTTAACAGAAAATTCCCCTCCAAACTTTATGCAGGACTTGATATTTATTTACTTGCAAAGTATTATCAAAAATAGTAATGCTACTAATTTTTAGAAATAAGATTTCCTGCTTGCACTAAGCCTATTGGAATAGACCCTGACAAGAAGAAATTCTTGCAATAGTTGATTGAAAATCTAGAGTCAAATGCTATAAATCGTCTGTTCTGCTCTTTCCTAGCTATTCCAGATTAGCAAACTCCCTTATATTATTCTTCACATGTATATTTCTCAAATATACATATCTTAAACTATAGATACGAGATAGATTTACTAACTTTCACCTGTGCGATTTCTTTAATTAACCAATATGTTTCTTCAGCAGTGATTGAAACAGACATTGTAATCAATTAAAATCAAAGCCAATTTATAGTAAACATCAGATACAACCCTTTCCATTTGAACTCTTAGACCAATTTTTTATAGTAAGTGCAATACCTCTTTTATTAGTTTACACAGAACCACTGTCTTTAGGAAGTCTCAGTTCACTTGGACTTAAAATTCCAGGGAAAACATATATCCATGCTGTGCAATCAAATCTTCATAAGGAATTTTCCCTGCTTCATAAAGTTCCCACCTATGGCGTTTTGGTTCTGAAACCCAGGGGTTAATATCAAAATAAGCCTCGAATTATAATTCTTGCAAATAATGTATTGGTACGACCACTTTGTATTTCCTTTCTAATTTGTGTCTAACTGTATAATATAAGTTTATAGAATTGATTAGACTATAAATTTTGTAAATATGTGGCTAATATAGTTATAACTGTGAGATATGTAATTAAGCCTAACTTTTTATATTATATTTATAAAGTTAATTAAACTAACTATGGGACCCTACAACCTCAAAAACTCATATATGGATGTAGTTTAACACATGGGTACTCTTCCATGAAAAACATAGGACCACTATTAACAGGACTTTGAGATAACAGCCACTCAAGTTTATATAATAGCTAATATCACTACGATTTTTTCCTTCTATCTTAAAATTGTAATAACTCAGGGACCAAATTTCCGATCTCGTTTTTCACGGAGTCATCTGGATATTGCACCCTAAGAATTTTATAAGAGAGTAATTTCAGGGTAAGCAGCTACCCTAAGGCGCAAAGGTTGTAGGGTAACCTTCTGAAGAAAAAATATTTAATATAAATTTGCCTAACTTATATATATTTTTTAAAACTTTCCATTAATATTAATATATTGAAATTTAAAAAAAGGCCTCAGTGGAAAGAGATTTAACTCTGATTAGAGCTCTATTGATGGTTGAATTGTTTTAAGAGTAACTCGAGTTGATAAATTAGAAAAAGAAAAGATTAAGTAGTCACCATAGGGAAAGAAATTTATTTCGGTGAACACTGGGAGTAAGAGCGATCTAAATTTCAGCTCTTAACGAAGAGGGATGAAGTAGAGGAGATACTGATAAAGGGAAGAGTTGAAAAAGAGAAGACAGTTCCAAACAAGGTTTCATCTTGAAATACTTGTTTCTTTGAGAAGATCAAAGAGTAGTAATCAGACAAATGGAATATTTACATTTTTATAACTAAATCATTTTTAATGTAAGTGTCCTTTCTACGAATTCATTTTTTAAAAACAATATTTTTATATCATTGAATGATACACAGATATATTTATAGATAAAAATCATATAACCTCGTAGAATGTAAAGATAAAAAAACTATAAAATTAGCAAGATTGTCAAGCGACAATTTGAAGGATGTTTTGGAAGAGAGAAGCTCAGCTATAATAACGTTTCATTTGATTAACTGCAAGCAGCTATCTGATGAAGGAAATCAACACAAATCCCACTCTGAATGTAACAAGGACATTGGCAGGAATTACTCCAATATCGATCTTCAATTCTACTCTCAGTCCAACCAAGACATACAAATTATAACTCCACAACAAAAATTCAGTCTTATTCTCCGTGTTTCATGAACTTTATACTTAAATGTTCACTCCTCAATAATTACGAACAATAAAAAATTTACAATTAATTTGTTATATTATATTTTTTTACATTCTAGGTTTTTTTTATGGAGAAAATGATTTGAAATAATAATAAAAACATAGGATTTGTTAAGGAGTTATTAATGTTTGTCCTGGTTTGACTTGAAGTAAAATTGATAATCGACGTTGTAGTCATTCCTGCCTTTGGTAGATACGGAGTAGGATTTGTGTTTATTGAGGGTTAAACAAATTTATATAGGGGTGGGTGCAGGAGGTGGGCTTGGAGGGGCTATAGTTCCACTTCAGCAACCCTCCCTTAAAAAAAATAAATATTTTTCAAAAAAGCTAATTTTTTATGAATAGCTATGGATTTTTGAAATTTTTCTCAAATAATTTAATATTCCAAATTCTGTTTTACAAAAATAATTTTTTGAGAATAGCTATGAGTTTTATAATTACTTTGCCTAAAAAATTAAATTTTTTGTCAACACCTCTGTGGAGTTTTTATTTATTTATTTTTATTATGTAAGGAAAACTTAAGATTTTCGAAACTTTTTTCCGAAAAATTTGATATTTGAAATTTAGTTTTTTAATTTTTTTCTAAAAAATATTATTTTTAAATTATAACAAATTTTCCAAATTCCAATCTCCCCCAAAAAAATTATATATATATAATCCTGTGGACACCCCTGACATAATCTTCTGATTACAAAACAAAACGATAAAGATGAATAATATTTTTTTGTTGTTGTCTAGTCTATATGCAAGGCACACATAAGTTATGTCTGTATGTATGCCTTCAATTAATAGGTCTATACGATTAAGATTTTTAATACAGGAGGGTTTCTAAGTTAATGTTAATGAGTATAACGATGCTCTTTCTCCCTTTAAAATGGAAAAAAATGGAAATTAAGTATTCACTCATTAATTTCATCAAAAAGGGTTTAAAAATTTCAAATAATGAGATATAATTTAAAAAATTAGTAGTCATTATGTAATTTTACTTTTTAATAGGAAATTGCCGATTTTTTTAATCTTTTAATTTTTCCTAAAATAATTTAATATGTAAAAAAATATTAAATATAATTGTTCCTCAAGAACATGTTGAAGCCTTGATCCAATTATCCTTATCACTTTTATGAAGGCATACTTGTACATATTAGAAAGCCCCATTCTATGGGTAAATTTTTTATAAAGCTATTTATAATTTTATTAAAAAAAAGCTATTTAAATATTATATATTTGTGGACTGATAATAGTTGTTTCAATATGAAAAGAGGCCCATTTCAGGTCAAAATGCTCAATTTTAAACATTATGTTGTAATCTAAATTAAAATTATGTGGTAAAATATTGTAGTTTTAGTTTTCAAAAACAACTAATAGTGTACGTTGTCTTCAAGAATCTTTTATAGAATGACTATTAAAAAAAAGAGCTCATGTACCAATGGATTCTCCTGTAAACTGTGTTTTTTCCTAACCAAAATCTCATCCATACTCATAACAAACTGAACAACGACCTTAGGAAAAGCTATTTTCCTAAAAATCAGAGAGCCTCTGTTAGATGGCTCCCAGAGAAGGAAATTTACAAATGTTTTGTAAATTTACATAGAGATATATCCTTGGTCAGAAGGATTAAACGTTGTTCTTCATTGCCTACTTATAACAAATACGTGAAACTCCATCTGACCAATAAGAGAGAAAAAATAATCTTATATTTCTACTAGTGTTGAGACTCGATCCCAGAGTGAATTTCAGTTTGGTCTTAATAGATTTTTTCTTGACCAATTTTGACCGATATTTCAGTCTGAACTGAACCCCAATTTTAACCCTTCGACCAAAAATGTAATCTTTTCAAATTGTTTTTCAAATCCATTATCTGTTTTGCTTATATTTATATATATTTAATTAATATTTTTTTGCTCTCTAAGTATGGACCCATTTTCTCTCTATCCTGATTGATTTATGAGCTAGATAAATATGAATTAAGGTACACATTCAACTTTATATGACGTGTTTGTGCCGATGTTCACCAGATAAAAGACAACTGTTGTCATCAATAATTCATCTACAGAATCGGTAGGGACATAATTTTAAATGGTACCAATTTTTTTTTGGGACCGATTTAGACCAAATTTTTCTTTGAGGTCGTTCCCCGAACTTCTTAAAAGGAACAAATTAGTTCAGTCTACTAAAAATCCTGATAATTTTCTCATCTATTTACTATTATTATTTCAATTTAAAACTTGTAATTACCTTTTCTAAATAATAAACTTTTTTTTTTTGGATGACTTGTTATATAAAAACTCAAGCCTCCACGTGACACAAAAGGAAAGCTTAAGAACCACTGGTCTACAAGGTTCAACTTAGGACTTTATTTATGTATGATAGGTTCATAGTAATGATATTGTCTATCTTCTATAGCCTTGTAAAGTCATAAATCAAGTTTTATTTGATATTCAAGTCCTTTTTTCCCCGGTAACCTATAAATAGTTTGCAATATTGAAAAACTTAACATCGGATTACTTAACAGAATAATAATTAAATATTTATATATATATTGAAAAGCCCTTATGCAATCAGGGAAACCATTGCCTGAATCGGAAGTATATTTGATATATGGATTTTTCTTTTATAATTTATTATAACACGTTTTGCAAATATTAAATATATGTACATATTTCAAGTGTTAAATATACATTGAAAGTACCTTCATGCTAATTTTATTTACACACATGATTATGCATGTAATAAGAACCCGCTTAAAATCTCAGGCCTCTAATAAATATCAAAATACTATATACATATGGTATATATTTTGACATCATAGATCTATTTATGTGTTTAAGCATACAAAATTATTCGAAAAAGTGAAGTAATATGTTAGTGATGGTTGAATTATTTTGGGATTCAATTGCTTCAATTAACTCTGAGGAGCTTTCAAATTATTTTGGTTTGTATACAATATATATATATATACATTTCTTAAGCTTTTGTGATCCAAAGTTCTTATGAGAAATTAATGTCTAAATTAATAACTTTACATTTACTGGAATTTTTTTATAGACGTTTAATAGTTTTGAAATACTCATTTTCATAGTTTTTACCATATTTAGTGACCTGCAAGCTAATTGGTAATCTTGAATTACTTTTTTTCACGAATCAAAATCTATTTTAATTTTGAGTGAATAATAATCATTTGAATTTTTGATAAATATACCATTATTCTTGAGTAACAATTTTGTAGTTAGCAATGTAAGCAGGGTGTTTTATTTCCCGAGGCTTTTATAATTATTCAGTAATTTTTGAGGATGACAAAGTCATTATGTTTTCAATCTTTTATGATGATTTTCAATCTGGATCTTTTATGCTATTAATTATTATATTATAAAAAATAAAAGCGTATAATTCCTAAAATTCTGGATATGTTCAAATAACAAATGAAATTATAAAATTGATCTCGTAAAAATTAATCATTGGAACATTCGATGCACCCTCCAAAGAATAAGTTATCTGAAACACTGCCCATGAGCTATATCTTACTAATGATAGACTTAAGCAATTACATTATCTATTTCATAAGCTTTGGAGACATTCCTTGGGTTAAACGACTATCCTGAAAAAAATTAATTAAGATTTGAGTTGCTGAGGTTATTGGGTACACTTCTCAGAGTAGAATTGAGTATTGACATCAAAATAATTTCTGTCTATGCCCTTTAGATCTCTTCAAGATATACTTTTTTCATCAACATATAGAAACAGATATTATTCTCATTCTCCAAGGTCGAAACAAACTAATCTATAAAAATAACTTTGATTTTGAACATTGGATATGCTTGCTACAAGAGTCATTGAACTTTATTGATGACGTTTTTCAAAAATGCTGCAAAATTGCAATGTTTCAATTGTACTTGTCCTCTTCTATTTCAAGTATTTTCAACATGGCCACTAACTTTTGGGGAGTCCTTATCCAATTTTTCTCACATATTATTCAAGTTATTGAACATTGGGCTGTCATAACTATTGTAATTGCCCAAAATACTCTGCTATCTACCTCCAATTATTGCATCTTATACATATGATGACGGCTATTGAAGTATGACACCTTTCTCTCTAGTTTTTATTCAATTATCTCCACTGTACCTATCTTGATGGTTTTGTTGTTCGCTGTAATATCAAGTACTATAACTAATATGTTGTCTGTGAGAGCCTATAATTCTATCAACTCCAATTTAGGATTGTATTTTGGGATTCTTGTCGAACTGTCTATGTAGGATAAACCAATAAGTTTACCTTCTTCATATTGTGGAGCATCATAGACGAGTATTTCAACTCTTTCGGGTGGGTATGTATCACCAAAAACATTCTTCATAATTTTTCTATCCCCGAGTATTGTAAAACAATTCGGTATATTTTCCTTGAAGCCATTCATCAAACTTTGCCACAAGTTATGACGAGTATTTCCTCAATTTTGTCTTGTATAGGAGGCTGATGAAAACAAACTTATCAAGATCTCGCCTCCAATACATCAGACATAATGGTTGTAGTCTGGCTGTCAAACAGTGATAACATATTTACAGTGCTTCAAATCTCTTTACTGGTAAAAACTAAACGTAGAAGGTGTAAGAGTATTGTACTTGGTTTTGATCAACATTTTGTTGTTGTCTCATTGTTTCTAAACCCTGACTTGTACCAGAGCTTTGACTGTTCTCTGAGTTTTATCACATTTTTGAGATAAAATTAAATATGATATGATTTCATCCTTTCCATGTATACAAAATATGTGTGTTGGTGAATTAAAAATAGTTAAAACTCTTAGAAATATTAGTTTGTTTACATTCATAATCAATTTTATTAGCTTTCATTTGATATCACTTTCAATGCAATAGTACCAATTTCTGGGTAATTACAATGGAAAAAAGACATTAAATCTCGAATTTTGCAGTTTTGAAAGAAATGCTAACAATAAAGCTAAACGTTTCTTGTAGCAGGCATATTCAATGTCCAAAATCAAGGTTATTCCTATAGTTTGTTAGTTTAGACCGTGTGAAATTGGAATAAAATCAGATACCATATGTTCAAAAAAAAAATCCCATTTGAAGAGGTACCCTTATTTGATACGTAGTTTGACTTATTTTTTATATTTTATTCATATTATAACTACTAGTAGCTAATCCAACAAGACGTCATGTGAGCTAACCTGCTCTAATTCAAGACATTCTTTAAATTGTCAGAATTACTTAGTCAATTTTCAGTTTTCTTTTTTTATTATATAATTTATAAATCTAGTTAGCATTAGCTTGTATGATTTTCAAAATGAATAACTTAGATGAATATTTGATAGACAACTTTGATTAAGTAATGATTTTGAGACAGTGAACTATTTTATTTAGTTAAATGAAATTAAGTAATATTAAAATAAGTAAAAATGACATGTACATTTAGTTTTACTTTAATAGAAAACATTAACCAGACCATAGGATACTAATAGAACTTGGTCATTTACCTATATTTTGTATCTTTTTTTCTAGAACAAAATTATTCTTAATTTTTAGCAACAATATTCCTTTAAAAATAATTAATAATTAATGAATTTTGAAGTAAATGAAGAACACGTTTAGGCAGAAAACTTATTTATTTAAAAAAATGTATACACGATATGTTCATATACCTAATTATTACTAGAATAAAAACGCATACACCACATAAGACATTTTCAATCCTATAAGAGTTCGTCTATTTGCTCTATAGCACGGACTCTTTTAGTATATTAAAATGATCCATTATATCATTAAAGCACTCTTCTTCTGTACATTTGTTATACTGTAAAGGTGCTTCATTTGTTTTTTGAAGACTAATAATATTTGTATACTCCATCAAGATAAAAAAAAAAGATTTTCTCAATCATAAGTACATTGTCTTCATGTACATACAATAGTAGATACAATGAGCATTCATTGATCAGTCATTTCCCTATGGAAAGTAAAAGTAGTAAGAGCTTTTGATTGTCCTACTTCGTCGAATGATTGCACTTATTAAAAAAAATATAAGTAAGAAAAAAAAATTCTTTTATAATTATTTGATGGATCATAATTGAATCCCAACAGGACCTAAGTGCATCTTATTATTCAATCCATGCATATGCAGTAAACTGGATATCAATCCTTTGAATCAAGATACATACTTTAAAGCCCTACTCCCAACCACTCCCGGATAGAAAATGGAACTTCTCTTGCATTCTTATTTTTTTTTACAGGATACTAGATGCCAGAAAATTGGATATTGGATTAAATGGGTACTAAGTAAAAAAATTGTAAAATATTATTGTCCATGAATTGTTTGTTAATTTTTTTCTATAAAGCTATAAAATAAGGAGCATGATGACCTTTATAGGACATATTTTTGCATGCATTAAGCATGAATATTATGCACGTTTTTTGTTTTTGTGTGTGTTGAATGGGAACCCCACAAGTTATCATTAATCCATTTATGACTGTTCATACCTTGAGTGTGAATATAGTTGTAATTTGCGGTGCGTCAATATAAAATAAATCCGGAACAAAAATCAAGAAAAGAAGAAAGAGAAAAATTAATTTATACCTAATATAGACACATACATCCCAATATTTTATAGCTTATTTGATTCAATTCTTGGTTTTCTTTTCAAATTTTGTAGAATGATTGAAGATACTTTAATTTTGGTAACTTTTAACGCAATTTGATGTGCCTCTAAAGGGTAATTATTTGTTGATTGAAATTGTCAATAATTGTTGGAAGAATACAAATGTAATCCACATTCAATTTTGAGGGAGATTCCTTCTAGCTTGTTTTTGTGTTGATGGGCCACCTAATTTAATTTTTAAGCGTAGTCATTACCATGAAAAATATGCCTTTTTAAATTCTTGTTTGGTACTAGGTAACGTTATGTTTGTACTTTCAATATAAAGTAAACAAATACTTACATACCCCAAGAAATCATCGTATAACGTATATGGCATAAAAATAAGAAAGTTATAAAAATGAGATCATAAAACATCAAACTCGATTGTTTAAAAAGGCTAGATCTTCCAAGGAAATGCTTAGTCTTATCAATTCATATTCACACTCAGGGGGAAAATATCTATTGAGTCAAAGTACGTAGAGACAAGGTACATTTAATTATCTTTGCACTCTACAAAAGTCATATCCCTAGTCATTTTGTGATAAAGGGTGTGTGAATAAGTGAGTATTCAAAAATTTTGTTTCATTACTATTTCAACCGTCTTGTCTTCTTTTTCCTTAGAGTTGATTTAATCTGTTGTATTTTAAAAAACGACATCTTGTATGGAATGGGGAGTTTGTCTCATAGCCAACAATATCTCCTCAAGATAACTGACATATTTTGTTAGTTTGTTTTATATATTTCTAGTTTTACTAACTCATACTTATACGTAAGGGATTGATATTTATGGATCTTGCAGGGATCTCTTTAAAAAAGGCATGATCCTTCCTGTTGAACAATATATGGATTTGAGCATGTCTTTATATTACTTTTTAAAAGAAGCATTAAGGGACGGAAATATGGGAGTATTAGGGCATTCACCAACTACTTACGCAACAATTGTTATGTAAATCATAAAAAGATCCTCAAGGATCTAGCCTTATTTTTTACATACATACATTGACGTACGAGAAGCAAAAAATCCTTTGTTACTTTGCATATTACAATACTTAATGATTTTTATAAAAAGAAAAATCATGTACTTTTTAATTACAAGTTTACATTTGCTTTTATTTTTTGTGGGTTGCCTTTACAAAGGATTCATTTATAAAAAGGATGCAGAATAAATTTAATTAAACTGATGATACATTCCATAATCACTTTAATATGCTAATGAGTAATGTAAATATTAGCAAATGATGCAAAAAAACAAACTGTTTATAATTATGTATATACATATGTCTGAGAATGAAAAAATAGATTCATCTTATAGATAATGTGAATAGTAAACAGTTATGTAAATGCCAAAATATCCCTCGGTATAAAAGTGGAAGAAAGTTTGTATTACATTAGTTAATATGTAATAAATAAGGATCAAAACAAATTTGTATTAAATATTAATATTTAATACAAGCGTTGCGTCTTTTCTTACGAATAGTATAATATATTATTACAAAGAAAAAATAAAAAATTCAAGATGTCGTTTTCTTTCATTTCAGAATAATTAAAACTTTTTGGAGCAAGAAACACTTTGAATTAAACAAATAGTTCATATAAGTATTTAAAAAGAAATTCGTTCATGTTACAAGACTTGCAACGAATATATTTATTTATTGTTAATTTGTGTACATTTTTTTTTTCAACTTTTAATTATTGTTAATACTTATTTTTCCTTTAAATTATTTTCATAATTTTTAGTTATTAGTTTCTTCATAAATAAAACTTATTGTTCTCTATATATTTACAGGATGTTAGTCAATAATGATGCAGGGGTATTGAATATAAATTGCTGTGATCCTTTGGGAAGATCTGCTCTTCTCATGGCTATTGATAATGAAAACCTGGAAATGGTGGAACTTCTCCTTGATAACAAGGTATTTTGAGAATGAATTATATTAATATTTTGTATTAAGATATGAGTCCTACCACAAGTTTGTGAAATGAACAGTGTTACGATATTATTGTTTTTATTTTTATTTTAGATGCATTACATTATACGGATCATCAATTTCTATATTTTTTTGAATGTTTCTACAACTGCTGACAAAAGAAAAATATTAATAGCATTAAATGTACTTTTTTTTCACGGTATAAGAATTTAAAATGTAAAGTAAATATCCTTTTGTTTTGAATCAATTCAACCAATTATTGAATTGATGGTCTACTCAGTTTTACAAAAAATAAAAAAGTTATATATATATCAGCAGAGGGTGCTTGTGTTGTAAGGCTGAATAGAGGAGAATAGAAACACAGAATGATGGTAAAAGAAAAGAGAGAGGGATGTATAAAGAGAAAAGGAGAGAGACATGGAGAAGGAGAGAGATATAGAAAGAGAGAAAGAAAAAGAGGTCTTATTTTGGTCAAAAAAAGATGTCATAGCAACAGTTTGGTTATTTTATACATCTTGTTGCTAAATTTTAGACTGATCTGTACAATCATTTTGGGTTCCATATGTGATAACACCAAAACGGACTCATAAACATATAAGATGTTATAAAATATAAATATATATTTTTTTTTTTAAGGGGGGCGGCTTCAATTTTTTTTTTAAAGAAGCTAACGACGCCACTGGAAACATATGTAGATTCAGCAATAATATGAGATACAAATGTCACAACATGCAAATTTTTATTTAGATACCAGCTGGTCCAAAGATGGCAATAGAATATGAGAGTTACGTCAAACCCCAACTTCTTTTACTTCTTTCTTATGAGATCTTTAATTTAGAAACTCCGGCTTAAAAATGATTTAAAGTGTATGACAAGATTTCTTGGTAAATTATTTTATTTCTGGGTATAAATGTATATATAATTTCAAATTCAGTTAAAAGAAAGAAGTTGATTGAATATCCCCGTTGAGAAACTCCACCGTGAAGATAACTATGTTTAATAGTGATGAGTTACCCTTTTCATTTTATTTTTAAATAATAAAAGGTCAACTGATTATTACTAATACTAATTAATTAATAGGTACTCTTGACTTCTTTTATAGTATCATCACATTGAAATTAAAATCAATAAATAAACAATACATTATAAATGTGTATTGGGCAAATACTCCCTTATTTAAAGAGATTTAATTCACTTTTAAAAGTTGTTAATCAATATTGTTAAGTATGACATTCTAGTTGAAATGGGCAAGTTGTTACTCATGCAGTATTTTACAACCTTAAATTCAAAAAGATCAAATTGTCAAAGATCATATGAAAAAGTCACGTCTCAAAACTCTAACTAGTATAATGTTTTATTATTAGTCAAAGAAGGCAACAAAGTTGGTGAAATTGATTGTATTGAAAAGAAAAAAAGAATACTGTGTATTCGTTTTTGATACAAACGCTTATATATCCATATGTAAACAAGACACAGAAGAAAAATACGCCAGCTTTAAATGTCCATCTTTACTAAATCCTTCAAATTTTGACAATGGATCTATATTTAACTGCATTTGGAGGTTGGAAAGTTACTCTAGCAAATCCTGAAAAATAAAGTAATAGTTATGAAACGACGCGTTATATTTTGAATGAAATCAAAGTTCTTATCTTGTGAAATAAGGACTGAGTGGAACTTTAATATGACAATTTTATCATGTAATTAATCAGTTTAAATCATGTGAATATTGTACGAGGGGATCAATCAAACAATCAATGCTTAGATCATCAATTAGAGATGACAACAAAATAACTAGAGAGTAGATTTTGGTGTTAGTGAAGGGCAGCTTCTTTTGAAAGAAGAAAAAGGGTGAATATTTGCCGTGTGTTTGGATGTCATAATACATTTAAGACAAATATTAGGACATAAAACTTTACTAACTATCAAAAACATATTTTTCCTTCCTTATATCTGAGACCCTTATATGTTGAAATATGCTGTAACATCATTATACATTCACATTGTGTAGCCTTGGAACTTTAGAAGTATAGAATAATGACAGGATTTTTCCTCTCTCCATAAGAATAAATATTTCCTTTATGCGTCCAATAATAAATAAAAGTAAAATAAGGGCGGAATGTAATGTTTAAATATTTTTAAATTGTCATTAAAGAATATTCTTCATGCAAAGAATGGTTTTCTTAACATTTTTTTTATTAAAAATTATAATCTGAAAAATTATTTTTTACGCTAATTTTAAAAACTTCATTACTCACAACGTGTTTATTTCCCAACAATTTCCAACGAAAAATGTGAATAAGCACAAATAACTGTAAGTATATAAAGTTAATAAAATAAGAAGGATCTATGGCTCAAGGTGGGGAAAAAATGGACTTTCAGATATCTATAACTTCATGGTGTAACCAATTAATTAGTTTTCACTTTTACCAGTGGCAGTTGTATTTTTCATATTATCATCCGTTCCTCATTCCTTATCTATTGGAAACATAATAAATTATACAAATCTAGCCATTTCATAAGAATTAATACCCCTTATTAACTTGATTTCAGTTCAATGTCATTGTTTTTCACCGAGCATTGTATTCTACCCATTTTTACAATTTTAAAGAAATTAAATTAATATTATTTATGATTTTTTTTAAACTGTCTAATTGATTGGACACACCAACGTAAAAACAATTTTAAATTAAAATTAGTAAAAGGAAAAATTCCCAATTTATTTTTTTACTTAATATATATATACAACCCAGTGTTTCAGTCAATTATACTTTGACTTCAAATTTGCGGGATGCCTTAATTTTTTAAAATGGGTAAGAACCTCTTTTAGATTCAAAAGATTTATATTGGCCCTTTATGGCCCCTTGTCAAATGAAATGAGAAAAATATATTGGTATTTCAATTGAAAAAGTTAATTTTTATCTACACTTTGGAAATAAGATTTTATAACGATGTAATAACATATTTTCAATCCAATTTAGGGTAAGATATATATTGAAACTATGTTTTAGAGGGATATATTTTTGATAAATTATAGGGTTTCAATCCTTGTATTTGTTGGTAATATTTGGACATCCGTTAGTTCACTATATTTCTTAATATTAATGAAAAAAATGTATATATTGTTATAAAACTTGGTTGTTTATGACCTCTGAATGGTCAACACCAAGAATGCTCTTGTCAAATAAAAATGTTATTTTGATACTTCGGTTATTACATAACGTGTCTCGAACACGAGATGGCTTTTGCTATAATTTTGCAATGTTTAAGGTCTGTGTAAACATTCTTTTTGATTTATTTACTTTATTATTCTAATTTAATTCATTTCATGTAAGTTATCCATTTACTACGAGAACCCACAATGATACTAATTAATTTTAATATGAGACCTTTCAACCTAAAGAAAGCTAAAAGGATTTTCCCTTAAATTTAGTGTAGATTACATTTGTATTCTAAGACGAATTTTTCTTCATTTCCATCAACAATTTTCAATTAAAATAAATAAAATTGATCGTTTCTTTTGAAAAATGATGTATAGGAACATTTTATTTTCCTATAGGACTTCATCGGTGGCAATATAAATATCTTGAATCATATAAAATTTCCATTATATAGATAAAATTATTGAATATCTGAAATTGTCTCACAAATTTGAATAATATGCCTATAATTGACCTAAAAATGTCAATGAGATATTTGTATAAGCAAAGTCAAAAAATAAATTGAGACTGTTTCCTTTTCTTGATATTTGTTCAAAATTGATTTTATCTTGTTGCACCACATAACTAGAAAATGTAAAGAAATAGGCTATGAATTACTGTTAATTTGTTTTCCTAAGACAAGACTTTTCTCTTTGTGACGAACTTTCCTCAAGAGAAACATTCCTCATAGAAAACTTTCCTAAAATATACTATTAATTAATTATCTAACTTTGGCTCTCACCCCTTTTCTAGATTAATAACAAAACCACGTCAAATAACTTTCAGAGTGCAAGGTCAATTGTGGCCTTTACTTTAACTTAATCTTGATTACTTTAAGTTGAATATTTTAAAATACTAGGTTGCGTTATTAAAAGAACGTACTATTCTGGTTATTAAACATTAATAAGAAAACTTTAAAAAATCAGCAATTATTAGCATGGGGGCTAAAAGGCAAAGGGTATGTGATTTTCTCCACGCCCAATTTAATGTCAAGGAGGTCATGAAGGTTGTAGGGTGCTCCCTGAGCCTTGTTTACAAAATTTAAAGCATGGTGGCTTCAAGTTAGACAGTCGAGGAGTCATCTGTCAGCGGTAAATGCCGGAAAATCAAGATCTTGGATCACTAGAAGTCCAGCCAAGTCGATGAGAGAGCATGCTGAGGCTTTCAATGTCACTGATTAGACTTTGATGATGTAGGTGAAGGATTCGGGGAATGTCTTATGTACGACAACATCGGCAACTTCTTTCAACAGTAACCAAAGCCAACCGAGTCCAGAGAGACCATAAATTGTAGACTCGATTTAACCATAATGAGTAAGTTTGGCTACCCCCCACCCTACCCAGACTGTTCTCCCTTGAGTATACTATTTAGGTCATAGTTGAGAAAAGAGTCTGTGCTAAACCTCACAAAAAATTGGATGACCACAAGGCCTCTGTCTAGTATCCTTGGGCAGCCATGTCGGAGACCTTCATCAAAAAATGATGGAGCGTCTTTGGACCCAGGTTGGAGGCAATGGTAGTAGCCACAGGAAGTTATATTGAAAAATAGAAAGATAAACCAATAAAGAAGTCCTTGACAAGACCTCAATGTAGTAATCCTTTTGATTCTTTCAAAATTTTACCCTATTTGTTCGTTATCAAAAAGTCCACGATTTTACCTTGCACAATGTACAATTAAGAAACACACATTCTAACACAAAATACATCAATCGAAGATTGAGCTCCTAGAAGAAAGGATGTGTCAAAATATGATGGAAAAATATCCATTTTTAAGTGAACATATTGGTTTTCCAAAACATATTTTTCCTTTTGGAAAGCCCATCAATTTAGATATCTAGGTTTACTTGTAGCCATGCATAAATATTGAACAGTATATAATTTATTCTCTCATACCTTGAAGGATGATTTTCAACCGAAAATTGCACAAGAGCTAAAAAAATAATTATAATGTTTTTAATAGTTATCGATTTTTGACCTAAAACTGGGATATTTATACATTGTATATAGACAATATTTTTGCCCTCAGGTTGTAATATATGTAGGTATTATACATTGGAATGCAATAATTAAACAACTTTTTCATAGAGGTAATTAAACAACCTTTGGTGTATACAAATAACGAATATTGATGAAGCTAAAAATATACACGAAAATAGAACATTTTTATTTCTAATTAAGATGAGAATATTGAAGAAACATCTAATACATGTTATTATGAAGAAATAATACACATTGATTTATATCAATCAAATCAGTGTTTAGATTGAATTGCATTGGTTAAAACGGGGTTTCTAATTTGAAAAATATGTTTTTTATTATCAATAACGGATATTATGAAAGTTTTTAAATATAATTAAAATAATATAAAATATAATACTCAGTTAATTTAAAAAAGGGTAAAAAACGATATAATATTTATTTAATGCACACATTAAATCAATATTTACCAGAGAACTAAAATACTTCTGTTTGATTTCAATTAAAAAAAAGTAAGAGGCTCTTTCTGTCTTATTAAATAAAACTGTCAAAAAACGGAACCGAAAAGAAGAACACTTTCTTCTATTAGTATACTTTTTTGTTATATTTTATATGATGAAGAATTCTTTCATTTAGAGACTACATACAATCTAATTGAGGTTCCGGGACTGACATTTTTTGAGGATTTTTTTTTTTTTTTGAAGCTTTATGCTGCTCCTAGACGTGAATGGGTATATCTGATCGAAATCGGGTAATTTATTCAATATTTGCATTGTTTTAGTAACGGAGACAATCCTTAGAAGTTTGGATATACTTACCGATATTTATTTGATGTAATTGGAAAAAAAATGAAGAAATGGAAATCAAATTGTAGTTCAGCGTTTGTACTTAAAGAATACTTTATACACCGTGAATAAAACTTTACGAAAGTTTCATTGACTAAATAAATAATTGAATTATTTTTTTTCCTTCATACCAAAAGGTAGAGCGATAAAACAAAGCAATTCTTAAATTTATTCATCAGACCAAAGAAAACTGAGCTGGAGGCGAAACGAAATCATAAGTCGACGCTTCTTGGCACGGAAATGAGTTATGATGAGATTTCTCGCATATTCCCCTGTTCCAAGGGTTCTTTTAATAAGATTTAAAAGTTGAAGAACTACAACTAGAGTGTTGAAAGGAAACCTAGAACTTCTGGACATTGCTGCCCCTGACAGGAAGATGACTCCTTATTATTGGTTTCCAATGAGCCCTTTATCGATGCAAACTTTTACCTGGAGGTCATAAAAATAGTGGCATTTCAGAGATTGAAGGTCCACTACCCCAAACACAATTATGTTGTCTTATTAGACTCTACTGCCGGCCACAAGAACAAAAAAACTCAAAAGTGATTTGAAGACGATGTGGCAAATTTCTGGCCCTGTTCAATTTGGCCTCCGTTCTCACCAACCTGTAACCCTCTTGGAACGTCATCGAAAGGAAGGCCTGTGATACCTCCTATGTGAATGTGGAAGCCCTAAAAGCTCCCATGGAAAATGAGTGGACTGACTTGTCAGAGGAATACGTGAATAAGACCTACAAGTCCTTCAAGAATAGGACCTTGGCCAAGGCTGGTCACTTTTAGAGTTAACTATTTATATAAAGCTTCATTGTCTTACTACTCGTAGTTTTTGGTAATCTTTATAAAGGTGAAATTAGGAAAATTCGTTCACAATTCGCAGGGACACACTGTACTAACACTAATATGAATGGAATAATGTATCTGTTATGATTTATGTAACATAAAAATAAATCAAGTTCTTCGTAAAAAGTTTGCCTCCGTGGATATTAATGACATTTGGTATTATTATAGCATAATGGCTTGTCAAGTTTGTTATCCATAAAAAACCCTATTTTATTTTTAAACGGTCATCTTGCTAACATTACTCAATCTAGGGATGGAATAGATTCATCTCTATTTTATAACTCAAATACTTTTTATTGAAATAAAATTTTGTATCACAAGCCTTTTCAATCAGGTAGAACATTACCCAACTGAATAAATGTTATACTTTGAGGATATGAATCTGTTGCCTAAAGAAACAAACAAATTGTGGCAAACCAAAACAAATGCTTCTAGAGATACGGGTACATCCAACCATTTGTAAAATATCGCTCAGTAAATAATGTTTCCATGATATATCTTGATATCAGCCCATGTCTACTATACTTGACGTATATAACTTTAAAAACCTTTTGACGCGCATATTATTCGAATAGTACTTGACAAGCTGAGTAAGTTTACCCTTTTTATAAGTTTGAGGGAACTTTGAGTATAAAGTATTAGTAAAAATAAAAATTGATTTTTTTTATTCTGACTACAAATATGTATTTATATTGGATATGTAATCATTCTTTCCTGAGAAAGTGGAATTTAAAGTTTAAATAAATAGCATATTTCAAAAGCATGAAAGGAAGAAGGCCTCTGTTTTTCAGTTCTTTTTAACGCCAAAAGAACTTATTTGAAACGTTAATCGTAGAACAAAATATTACTTGATACTAGAAGGTATAATTAAGCTACAATATTTAGCAGAAATGTATCATGACCCTATGAGGGGGGATTTATAAGTCAGGTGAAATTGAAGGAAGCAATAATAATAGTGAAACATTTTCCCCTTGCATTAAGATACACCATCTAATTGTTTTCACCCTAAAAAACATGAAAATGATCAATGATTTTTAAACATGTTATAAAAATAAGGAATATTTTAGGCTTTTATGAAAATAGTATAATTTGAGTAATACTAAAATGACCAAACTTAATTTATACTTTAGTGTCGTTCATTATATATATTAGACTTTACCGAAATGATAAAAGTTGGAAATTTAGTATCAATAGATATTTTTTATTTTTCATTTTACTTATCGAAAAAAAAGAAAAACACTAAACGTCCTACAAAACAGTTCTTCACGGACTCGTTTTGATTTGAAAATCTGTAAAATGACCCAAAAAAAAAAGAAGAAGGAAATTTTGATGTTGTTTCTTTAAAATTATCAATTTAAATCCAGTTACAGGATTTTTATTTCTTTAAGTATAATAGATGGAACATAAATTTAGCAAACAATATAAAAAGAATCTTTCTGTGACATGGTTCAAAGGATGAGTATTTTATTTCCAAACATGCAACCAATAAATAATTATTTTTTTTAGGTATCGCTTATAACACAGATGTACTTAAACGTTTCTCGTTTTCATAATTAATGAAAAATAGCAAACTTATAGAATATAAAAATAAAATTTGCTTAAATAAAAACAAATCAACTTTAAAAATTAAGGAATAATAAATGAAAGGTTGTATTTAAAAAAATTAAATTAACAGTTTTTGTAGTCCAAAATTATCAATTGATAAAATAAGGTGTCTTATTTGTCGTAAATGAACAATGAAATTATATTTAATAATAATATGATAGACACTTGGTATAAAAAACGAGATTTGAGTAGTAAAAATAGTGAAAAACGTCTATGTAAATGCGCAATATACGCAGTACCAAAAAATCTAAAAATATATACATTTTTATTTATTAGCTGCATGTTTGGAACTAAAGTGCTCATCCTTTGAGATAAGTTAGAGAAAGACCATTTTCATATTGTTGCAAAATATGTGTTCCATCTAAAATATTTAATAAAATAACTATTCGGTAACTGGATTGAAATTGATAATTTTAAAGAAACAACATCAAAATTTCCTTTTTTCGACATTTCACAGATTTTCAAATCAAAATGCGTCAATGAAGGAGAATTTTTTTGGTTATTTGATGGTTATTGTCTTGTTTAGAAGAACAAAATGCAAAATAAAAAAATTTTGGTGATATTAAATTCCCATCTTTTGGCATTACGGTACAGCCTAATATATATATATAAAGTTTAAACCATAGAAAATCACACATGTATATTTCTTGTCTATGAGAATTAACTATGGAATTGTTATTCAGTAATTGTTTACAACTTAAAAAGAGCTAACTCTAATTCAACCAATCAACGTTTCAAACACTAATTAAGAAAAAAGAAGCAGAATTATTACATGGAAATTATTCACAAAAATACTCCTCAAACGATTTTATTTTTTTGGTTATAATTTTTTTGTTAAAAATGTACAGTTTTACTAAAACTCGATTTTAAACAGAAGAAGGACTTTTTTTATTTGTACTGAAGTCTAATGAACACCAATTAAAATATTGACATAAAATTTTCTCTATGTTCAAAACTATCAAAAACTTTCAAAACTATGTAACTTCCAAACATCTTGCGTTCTTTCCAATATTAATGCTTCATTTAATTTTACCTGACTTTTCAATCTAACCTGATAAGAGATATATATCTTTCCATTGATTATACTGAAAATAGTAATAAAAAAATGAACCGAAAAATAATATGGTAACCCTAACAATTTAAAGAATATTTGGGAGGAGAGTAGAGTATTCATAGAGAATGTATAGTGACAAAGTTTTACTGAAAGGTACTTTAAAAAATAATTTCATGGCAACTGTTCCCGAGTAAATATATTAATTTAAACTTATTTTTAATTGATTTTGTTCTTTTTAATACTGTAGATTTTACATATATATAGCTGAACTAAGTAAAAATCAGAAGACAATCTAGTGTTATACACCTTACTACTTTGGGCTTGATGTTACAATTAGTCAGTCCATTAATAACCACATCCTGAAGTCTCCTTCTCCTCTTAGGCGACAACAGCCCTACTAAATGTAAACTAACATCATAGGATACATCACCGCATATCATCTTAATAAAGCCGTTCTGTAAATTTTCAAGATTTCTATACGTTGGATTTCACAACTGAGAACCGTAGTTTGAAATGGACATAACATATGCAACATAAAAGTTTTTCATCAGCTTCATATTTCTCATTTTAAAACTTCTTTTAATAAATCCAAGCGCTCTGTTTGTTTTTCTAACAATATTGTAAATGTGAGTGCTGAATTTAATATTGAAAGATGTCAGAACTCAAGGTCCTTAAAAACACCCACATTCTTCATCCCTTCAAGGTCAACAACGCCACCTAAAAAATTATAAAGGAACTCTTCTCAATTCTCAATTGCTTCACCTCAGATATTCTCTGAGGTCATATTGGCCTCCTCTTCTGAGTGGCAAACAAGCCTTGTGTCGCCAGCACAAATATATATTTGGGATCTCAGGTTGTCACACAGGTCGTTAATTTAGACCAAAAAGAGGGTAGGACCAAAGAAACTAACCTGAGGTACAGAGGATGGAATACCTATTGAAGCTGATCCAATACCGTTTATCAGAACTCGTTGTTCTCGATTTCTGAGCCAAGATGAAATCCACTGCAATAGTTCTCACTCAATCCGAATGCAATATAGTTTGTGTCCAGCCCACCATACAGCATCTTGTCAAATCCCTTACTGAAGTCAAAGTATAAGATATATGTATCCAGTGAGGAGTCTCTACTTCGAGTGAAATCATCCTAGAAGGATTACAGGTTTGTAAAAGAAAACCTCCCATTTCGGAATCCATGTTCTCGGGGGGATATCAAATTTTTTTTGCCAAAAAAAGTTTTTCACTTTAGAATTGATTAGCTTCTCCATTTGGCTTGAGATGGAAATTGGTCGGTCATCACAAACATCTTTATGGCTTCCTTTCTTGTGAATTCGGATAATATTGCCGCATTTCCAGTCAAAGGGTACCGCTCACTCCTGCATCGACTTGTTAAATATCATTAAGAGGGGAATAAAATAACGTTACTAAGCTTCTTCAAGAATAAATCGCAGATCCCATCAGGACCCGACGAGAAATAACTATTGAGAGAGGAAATGGCTTTTAGGACAAATTGTTCTAAAGAGAAAATCTTGGATAGGCGAGAACGGTGATATGGGAGTGGTTGATCAATCTAGGGAGTTTCAGAATCTCTTGAGTAAAATGAGTGAAAGAAATTGTTAAAAAGATTTGCAATGGTCTGGTCATTAGTCATTGGAGTACCGTCATCAAATTCAAATTCGTTAAAATTGATATTGAGCGGCCCGGATTTGTGTTCTATATAAAATAAAACTAGTTTGAGGCTATTTTTATCAAATTTAGCTAACGATTTATCTTCAAATTTACGTCTACTCGAGGAAGCCAGAAGTTTAACGGCATTTTGGAGATCTTGACACTTTTTCAGGTTTTGAGGGTATGGGAATTTTTATCATTGACACCAGGCTTTTCTTTTCTTCTTTGATAATAAGATAATGCTCCAATTAGCCCATGAAGAGCCTCTATTATTATGAGGCCTTTTGTTGGGAGCGTACTTATCAATAAGGGAGTGAAGCATATCACGAAATATATACCACATATCCTCGACACCATGTGCCATGTTCGTGGAGATATTCGGGCAACCAAGTATTTATAACACAATTGTGGAAAAGGCAGAGAGTCCTTGTAACGATTTGCACCGGACAAGGCAATTTTGATATTGCAAACTTCTTAAAACTGAAAGGTCTATTGTCTGGAGATTCAGGAAGGAACTGGAAAAGTCTCTGAAGGTCACTGCTCCATGCCAAACTGTAAAGAAAATATTGACCTGGTTGTCATAATTTTCTTTTGACTTTGTTGACTCAGTGTTTGTCCTCCAAGATCATCGTACCTCAAGCCCATCGTCTTTTTTGTGTGGGTACAGTTGAACGACGAACCAACAGATCCTCCTGAAACACAAAATCCGAGCAGATGCTGGATTAATTCCAAAAAATGCCAGAGGAGACTGTCATCAAGACCTCCTCCTGATTTTGAGGTCTTGATTAAGGCCGTTATTGACACCAAAGGCGATTATATTGAACAATAACAATGACAAATTATGCAGATTTCATGGGGTATTAGTTTTTATTAAAATCGGGAGATTAGTCTACGAGATATTTTTTTTATCGTATGGGCTGTTAAGTAGATGTGTTACCCTGTATACTTACACTTATAACTCCCAAGTAAGCCCTCATTGTTACTCTCTGTCGTTCATGAGTAGACACACTTTATACTTAAATGTTCCCTCCTCAAGGATTAAAGAATAACTATAACAGCGTTGTAAATATATAATACTACTTAAATTCCCATCTACGAAAAACTGTGCATGCAAGTAAATGCTTAAGATTTAGTAGTCTACATATAATAAATATCAAAAATCATACTTTTACAAACATAATTACAAATTTTGATTTATTAATACACATAAATATTTAACAATATCACAAATTCATTGAGTGTTAAAGAAAATTTTACTGGTAAATTCTAAAAAAAACTTTTTATAAAATAATTAAATTATATTCAAACTCATTTAAGCATTTTTTATAAGCTTTACTCTATTTAAAAGTTCTTAATTTCAATATACTCGACGTTCTTTTTATTTTTTTTATGTAGGAGTATGTATGTTTTTTAAAACTTGCAAACATTTATATTTTTATGAACAGTGGGATATATTTCTACGTATTTCAATCCTGGCGGATAATGTATTAGTGTAAACAGACTGAAATTTAGATGGAAAGTTTAATTTAAATCTAGGTAGGTAATAGTTGGAAAATACCACGCCCCTCCCAACAAAAGATTTTTACAAAATTGAGTGTAGATTACAATTTTGTTCGTTGACAAATTATCGTCAATTAATTATTTTTATTCATCCCTTGTTTGTGCACTTCAAGCAGCCAAAATTGATAGTCATAATAAAATACTTTAGAAATTAATATGTGTCAAATGATAAGGGTCATATCTGGGCCAATATGAGGCTCTTTAATCTAATAACCATCTAAACAATAGCTAATTTTATTAAGTATCTAAACTTAATCCCACAAATCAGAATACAACGTGTATAATTGACTCGAATATGTCTAAGAAATATTGCCCTGTACACATAAAGTAAAAAAATACATTGGGATTTTCACCTTTTCCTGATTTTGTTGAAGATTATTTTTATTTTGATGCACAGCCTAATTTGTTACTGTAAAGAAGTTCAGTCTAGGACCTGTCTGAATGGAAATTTAGGACTACGTAAATTCCACAAAACATAAATCAATATATTTATCGGTCTCATTTAAAATTTGGTCTAGCCGAATATATGTATAGATGAATGATTGATGACGTTATGGGTTTTTCAAATTTAAGAACATTGGTAAAATCACGTCATATAAAGTTAAATGATTTGCACAGACGATATTGTACAACACATAAATTAGGAGTGGGAAGAAAATTGGTCCAAATATTGATTTGGAGTCGGAGTTGGAAAATCATTACTAACTTCGGCTACAATTTTACAATTTTTCCGGATTATATTGAGTATTTGTATAGTTATTTTCTAAATGGTTATAAATTATAAGTATTAAGTTCTATTAATTTATGAAACTTCACAAATTTCCTACGTGTTTTATAGTCCATACAATAAAAATTCCTAAACACTTCTAAAGTCTAAATTATTATGTTGGTTGAGCATGGCCACTAGTCGTGGTAGTTCATTAATTAGACTTCATCAGAGAAAAGTGGAACATTACAGTAAGATTGTGTGTATTGTCGCTCCTCGGTTACGAGTACATAAATTATTTTCAGAAACATATGAATGTATTAGCAATAGAAGGATTTTGATCCATTTCCTCTCTTGTTCATCTAATTGAATATCTTATATTCTAAATATTTTCTTTATACATAGCAAAATTATTTACTAGATATAACTAATATGAACCAATTGCTATAATTTAAATATTTATTTAAAATATATATGTAGATTAAAATGACTCAATATTACTTATAATGGGTATAAAACATTTTATTAAAAAGTAATAAAGTGTGTTTGAGTTGGATTCGGTGACATTTAAAATACTGGCGTCAGAGTCGGACATTTTATGTACGGACTCATCAGCCTTGAATATGATAATGTTTAATTATACTTAATCAGTGCAACTCCATCTCACGAATTCAAGGAATATTAAATAAATAAAAAATTGTCCACGATTTGAAAACGATAAAATTCCGGTTTATTCTATAAGATCTCAGTCAGAACCAAAATATTGGTAACATTGCTCTAGAAAAAGTTACATAAGACCAAACCGAAAAAAGCTCGATCTTGGACCGAGCCGCAACATTTGTATTTATATTTAGTTAAAAAATCAACAAATTTTCCGTTATGTACGTTTTGTCCTAGAATGACATGGTGGTAAGACTTCTTTTCCTTGCTTAATTAAAATTACTGGACTATGGATTATGATTTGTTTGACTTTTAAAGTAAAATTATATATTTAATAGCAAAATTGATAGCTGTTTGTATCTGTGCAAGCAAACAAATAGTCTATAGTTCAAATACTTACTGAACATATACTCGTATATTCGTACAAAAAGCATATGCATGCCCTTACAAGGATGTAAAAAGCAATAAATTTTGAATGATTTGTAACCTTTCTAAATTGAAACAGAAATTTGGTTTCAATATACTTTTTGTTCCTTTTTAAATAAAATATGAAAATCAAGTATCAAAGTTTCTATTATTGTCTGTGAATGAATACTTATTCATCTCATAAATATTTGTGTATTTTTCAACTGCCTAGTTTATTCATAAAATATATATGTATATTTATTATTTCATGAATTTGCACGCAGTAATAAACTTTCGTGTAACTACTCACTTTGGCCTAACTTTATGCAGTATTATAAGTTTATTTTACACTTTATACAAATGTTCAAGAATTAATAGACATAGTTTTCTTTTCCAATAGGTCGAAACAAAGGATGCTCTGTTACATGCCATCAACGAAGAGTATGTGGAAGCTGTTGAAGTCCTTCTGGAGCATGAAGAAAGCATTCACAAGGAAGGAGAGCTACACGTAAGTACACACAACACTAATACCAATATTTTGTATATGTGGCCATGCAACAAAAAATCAAGCCAGAATGATTTTTTTTTTTCAAAATCGGGTGTGGATTACAATTGTAATTTTACAAGAATTGTTGTCAAACTCTTTTGGAGTGGCACAAGTTGCACATAAATTAAACAAAATTCATCATCACAATAAAAAAAATGAGAACCCGATATATTTTATCTGAAATACCATATCAGTGTCAATATAATTTCCCAAAATAGATAAAAGTTATAAACTACGTGGCCGTTCAAGAGTTTTGATACAATTTTTAAAACTTAATAACTCAGGGTAAACTACAACGCTTTAATTTTTTCTCCTTCTACAGAGAGCCCGGATTCTCTTTCTTTTTTTGTTCACGTTCAATTCAAAACATTGGAGTTTATTTTGATATCGCAAGAACAACAAAGGGGAAATATTTTAACCTTGCTTGCTGCTTCAATGTCACCAAAAGCAGTTATTGTAGCCAAATACGACTCAAAGGCAAATACTCTAGTGTGTCAAGGAGTGCCTGGATAAGGGTGAGGATATCGGAGTAGGGGTGGTCATCGAAGAAAACTGACTACTGAAGCTGTAGTGAAAGATTTTAATGAAACTACATTCTCTTGATGGCCATGGATATCAATGTGTCAAGTTCCAGTACAATAAAAAGGATGATAGTAAGAACCAAAAAGTACTACTTCTGACAGCAAAGATGGTGAAAAAGCGCTTGGATAGTGGCAAATTCCTCCTCAATTTTTGTCCTCCAAAATCATCAGATCTAAAATCCCCTGTATTAAAGTATCTGGTGACAAATAGAGTCATATGACTGCAGGATCTGACACTTAATCGTTGAGGCCTTAATGGGCTGCCTTGTCGGATCCCTACATCAAAAGCACATGTAAAAAATTCCGCAACCGCCTAGAAGCAGTTATTGCTACCTCAGGAGTCAAATTCAAGATAAACTATTCTTAATACCATTATTTAATTTGCACTAATTGGTATAATTGAAACTCTAAGGTATCTTAAATCATCCCACAAATTTAAATAATAAGCCTATAATTAACTTAAATATGTCTTTTAAATATAGGGCTGTACATACATATATATAAAAATAAATTGGGATTTCTACTTTTTTTGATTTTTGTTCAATATTGTTTTTATGTTAACGCATCACATATATCATATTAATATTTACTACTACATACCTATATAAAATGTTAAGAAATGCAGAAGAGGAGAAAATAAAAATAAAAGGTAAAACTCTTCTTGAAGGTTTAATTCTAAATGCATTTTTTTTCTCCTTCAGAATTTAATAATCTACATATGTACAATGGAATGTAGAGAATAAATAAATAAAATATATTATTATTAATATCACTCTGTGTTATTTGAAATACATTATTGTTTGTATATCATACAAACAATGTACATACAGTATTAAAAAATACAATAACCATATAGAAAAAAAAACATTGTTCAAATTGACAACTATGTAGAAAAATATCGTACGCTTTATAGACAATATTATATACAACTCTAAAAAATAAGGCCCTTGAAAAATAAAAACACTGTTCATATTACTAACTAAAAAAAACTTGCACGCTAGGAAATACATCGAATTTACATCTCTATGTATTTGTGCATTGTGCTTCTATAAAGAAGTTTGCCCGTATCAGGTTGCTGTTCATTTTGTCTAAAATAGTACATAATTTTAAACATTAACTTATACCAGAAATTTGAATACAAACTTTATAATTGGTCGTCATTTATTTATTATAAAATATTAAGCTGTATATATAAGACAAGGGAACAATTTGAGAGTCAAATTTTGTAGTCGTACTGAGATAATGTTGTGGATAGAAAATTTTATTTTATAATATTTTTTATTATAACAATACACATTTATTATGAATCTGGCCACCATCAGCCTCAATGACAGACTCCAACCGCTGTCAGAACACTTTGTACACATTGGCAACGTAGTCCTTTTTCATAATCCTCCACTGCTGGTTAAGGGAGGTCTTCAGGGTATCAATATTCGGGTGGCAGACTTTGCAGCCTTCTTCTTCACTTACCACCAAATTGAGTAATCCAGTGGATTCAGATCTGGGCTCTGAGGGGGCCAAAGATTCTTGGACCAGAAGTTCATATTTCTAAACATTCATTCTTCTACAATATTAGGAGTAAGGACCGGATCCCTGTTCTGTTGAAATACGAACGTGGCCTCGTACGTTTCATGGTCTTGGTGATCTATGGGACTACATTTTCTTTTCAACGCCATCAAGTAGTTAGTCATGGGTAAGCGGTATCCAACAGAAAACCAAATTGTAAGCATTTTCTCTCCAGTAGATGGCATAACCACCAACATCATCATAGAGGCCAGATGTTTGGTCTTGGTGAATGTACTGATGTTGTTGTCAGCCTTGCCAAAAGCATATCACCCGATCATTTTGCTTGTTGTAGACGGGGTAAACGGCAAAGGTCTTTCCATCTGAGAAATTTGCACTCATAGATGAATTCCATCCTTCGCTCAAAATCATTAGTATAAAATTTTTGCAACATACTATGTAAACAAAATGTAGACATTTCTACTTTCGTTCATTTTGATTTAAGATTTTTATGGTTTTAATTCATCAGATATCTTTAAAGATCTTCTTTTTTTAAGTGATGTAATAATGTATGGAACATGTTTTGTCTCCACAATGTATGCAGGTTTTTTTTTTACGGATCATGTTTAAGTATGATTATATAAGGCAATACATTGTTCCAAAGTAAAAAAAAAAATTAAAAAGCCTGTTTTTTATATTATTTCTTTCATCACATCACATATATTTCAAAAGTACTGATCAAGCAAAAACAGGATGGATTAATAGATAGAAAAGTGGGGGATGAATACTGGATCTTGAATACACAATAAGCCAATTACTGAAGGATTTCATCTGAATGTGAGGCTCATTCCGGGGTTAGTCATAAAATAGGTGGAAGAAAGTCTTGATGTCATCTTTAAAGGAGAAGCACATTCTGTACATTTCTCATACAACTCTTAGCTTATTAGTGAAAGGTAATAAGTATGTATATAATTCAAGTATAGTGAAATTCTCCAGAATAGTTATCTATATATTAGTGAAGCAAAGTTTACCTGTCTAGTTCAGGGATCCACAACGCACAGCTACAGAGCCACAGGCGACTCTTTCATCCTGATGCTTCAACTCTGGGTTTAGTGTAAACTGTAACGTTAAAGGGTGGTTCTTCTAAACGTTTCCAAGCCAAGATAAAAAAGTAAAACGGTTCTGTGATATTAATTCACGGATGTAATTAATTTTTTTTTAAATTCAATATTATGACATAAATAAATTAATAAAATTGTTATTAGCTCTTACCTCACGTTTATAACGTCCTTGTAAACGTCTCACTGCCTTATTGATCCCACTGGGTATCCAGAATCCAGAATGTCCTCCTTATTCCAGCTTCCAGAAATCTTGTGGAGCTGTGTCCTATACAAAACAGTCTAAAGGGTTTAATTCCGGCGATTTAAGCTAAAAATCTGGTGGGACGTACATCAATTCTCAGAATAAAGAAAATCGAGTGTTCTTTTGCAAGTGTGACAGGTCGCTGTCTTGCTCCTACATCCAAGGTTGGTCTTTCATGATGCTGCAGATCCATGGAAGACTTGAAGATGAAGGGCGGCATATTGTAAATCTCACTCCTAACAAATCCAAGGACCATAATATGCTGTGTGTACTCGCCCACCATGATCCTAGGGACGTTATAAGAACTTTTTGTATACCACCTAGTGTTCATCGAGTTATAATTCTGGCTTTGAAAAAAAAATCATTTGAGAAGAACCATACAAGATCTTTCGCGGGAGCTTTTCTTTTAATCATGATCAAAGCCTTAGTTTGGGTGACACATTTCTCCCTGTTCGACTAGGTTAGAAGCTGTCTCTTGCAACGAGCATAACTTTGGTACCGTAGGATATTAAATTGATGACACGATGGATAGTTGAACAGGAAGTTACATGGATGATATCTGTGATCGCATTCATCGATTTGCCGTGATTATTTTCCTTTTTTTTCCCCAGAAAATCACGATCAGTGAGTCCTCACCATTCTCTTTGACACGTTTTATGAATTTTTGATGAGTTGAGTAGTACACCCGACCACTTTATCCAAAAACACGTTCTCTAATTTACCACTTAAATGTCACAAAATACACATCAGTGCACAACATTTTTGTTCCTGATTCAAAGAAGTCGGGGTAGATCATAGTAAGGAAGCATAATGAGCGACTGACGCAGTAGAGTGACGTTCGTACCAGAATTAAGCTTCATTAGTGAGTGGTTGTATTGAAAACAGTTTATAGGGGGATGGGATGAGGATAGAGAAAAATGTGAACGTTTAAAATAACTATCCTTTATTTATAATTAAATATTAACCAAATACGTCCAAGTGTCTATATTATGCACATGAATAAAAAGAGCTTGTAAGATCTTCTCCATATTCTGTTTTTAATTTAGCGATTCAGTAAAAGTTGTTTTTTTAATTCAGGCCCATGAATTGATACACGTCTTAAAAACAATACCTAGGATTACAACTAACAGTATTTTTTTGTGTGCTACATGTATAATAAGAATATAAGTTCAATTTCTTAATTCATTTGAAAGAGATTTTTTACGTCGTTTATTAGTTTTTAAGAGTTTTAGAGTAAATCATAGAATAAAAATAATAAGAATAATTAAAACAATATATATTGTGTAAGCTTTTTTTTAGATGTCAAAAAGTATTTGGGCCTCTCAGTATTTTATTTTCCGTAGTAAACGGGTCCAAATGGATCTTTGAGTGTAAAAGGTTGCCCACTCCTAATTTAATTGCAAACTGAAGGACACATTTTGAGTGTACACTGAATATCTTTGAACTGCGTGACTACTTAATATAAAAAAAATTGAATATGGTAACGAGCGTCTGTTAAGCTCAGAGCATCATATTTATTTTTTTAAGAAGGATGGTTTTGATTAAAAGTTAAATAAAAAATATCACAATGTTATAAGTTGGATTCTTAGTTGATAATAAAAAGGGTTTATACATCTTAGTACAAGGCGGAACTACTAAAAATAGTATTTAACCAGAAGTATCTGTGTTTGCTATTTTGAATATTTTAGTGGAATTTTATATTATATGGATACCTTTTTAAAAATTATAAAATAATTTTAACTAAGTTTGAATATAAACTGGGGCATAATTGTTTTTAAAATTTTCAAACTAACTAATGTGAGTCTGGATTACAAGAGTTATAAAAACTTTATGTTATAATTTAACAAATAACTACGAGCAATGCCTATTACAGCCGCTAGTTAAATGAAAATTCCATATCTTGGAAGAATTGGCAAACTAAAAATTGATGTGGGATCATTTTTTCGATTATTTTTCTGAAAAAATGTTGAGAGATACAATAAATGTAAGGACGTGTTGTACTTCTTTTATGTTAAATTCATACACACCCTTCAGATTTATGACGAGATTGGACTAAGCGTCAAAGTTTTGGTACATCCCTAGCGTATTATAGGATGAAAATATATTTTTAATTCCCTCCAAAATGCTCATTACAAACAAATAAGATAAGAAATGACACATGACTGATTTTCTATGTTTGAATATATATATATATATATATAAAGAACAACGGAAAAGTATAAATTAAGTTTAGTGATAAAAGTACTATTAATCTCATTATGACTCAATGTATGAAGGGGGAAAAACTTATTAGGTAAGATATTTTATATAATATCTGTAGAGTAGAGTTACCAAAAATTATACATATAATCTAATTTAACGAAAGCAATGATATTGTTTAGAGTATCAAATATTAGGACTTTCTCTGATAATATTAAGGCATTGGGTTTGCTTTGTCTAATTCTAAAGCCATTATTGCAAACAAGTTATGCACCTATCAACCACTGTAAGCTACAAAATTAAGAACAACTTTTATATCTGCTGCGATACTCAGCCTTCTCATTGAGGATTCCAAATGTGTCGAGTTATGGATGGAAATATGAAGGGGATTTGGTACGATAATACCCGAAAATATCGGCAAAATATTTGAACACATTGAATAGAATTATTAGGTCTTATGAAACTTTTGGGAAGTAATTGTTTTTAATGTGAATTGTAGACTCTTGACTCGGTTTTTAGTTGTTGTTGTTTTTTAATGTTTGATTATTTATAATCGTTTTACTTCCCATATTCTATTTATATTTGTTTTACTACATTTAATCATGTTTGATTAATTGCCCGAATTTTGTAATTGCCGTGTATCAGCACCTACTGAAAGGTCCTTTGGGGGGGAGGATAATTTGAAACTAAAATGTTTATCTATGCTATATAAAACTCAATTCATTTACCTAGATATTTTACATTATAATATAAGTGTTTATGAGCCTTACTAATAAAAAAATATTATAATGATTATTTCTGAAGCAGGAACACCAAAGTATGCCTAATCAATATAAATTTATATATCTACATATTTTTTATTCAGTAAGTAGATGTTTAAATTATTTATTGATAAAAATTAAAACTCAGCTGTTTGTCATCTTTAAATAGAAGGTTCTAATTGAAACTATAAATGTATTATTGGTATACAGATGGATACCAAAGTCTAATAGACATGTGATTAAATGTATTTCTATGAAATTGAAACGATAAATGCATTGGATACCTGCTCGTTTATTTATTTATTTTAACGTCATTAAAACAATACCTAAATTCGTGTTCACAGAAAAATTACCCTATTGAAAATTGCCATAAAAAAAGACCTGCACTATACTACATTTATAGTTAGTCATTTACGATGGATCCGTTCCATTTAAGGATTCGTAGATGGGTGACAATAAAATAATCCTTCTAATTACCCACATTTCACACCACGGAATTGATATAAGAATAGGGTTCTCAACAGTTTTTGTGTTTCAGACAAAATGAGATGAATAATAGAGTGTGTCTTACGAAACCAATTTTTACTAATCAAAAATCCGTTTCCACTATGAGTTGAGGTTTAGTATGGGTAAGAATGTCCTGCAATATTTTTTCCCTACAGTAAAAATTCGAAGGGCTACCTCCGGTCAACACATTCTGTTAGTTCTAAAACTTCTCCAAAAATGATGTTACATGCACAATAAATTTTTTTGTAATCTAATATTAGTGTAAAGATATTTTTTATTTATACAAAAAACCGCTTTGTTAATTAAAAAACGAGGTTTTTTACTACACTTGTGGACTTTATCAAAGAAATATAGTGTAGAGTAATATAAAGCGCGTTCTAATTTTTCTTCCTTCGTTTAATTTTTTTCAACAAATTATAGTAAACTAAATTATGTACAATACACATATATGAACATTTGTAATACAAATTTTATACTTATTAATAGTAAATTAAACTATTTTTATATAACAAAAAAATGAATATAAGTAAGACAAAGTTTGCTATTTGGGAATTTGATTTATGAAAATTTAGAAACTATTGGTTTTTTTTTAACAAATATCAAATTGAGTTTGTAGTTGAGACCTTGTTATTGTTCAAGACACAACAGAATTTGCAAGAAGCAAAGTAAATGACTCCCTGTTAAGTCCAGATGAAGAAATTCCTCAAGAGAAGATTATTTCTAAGGCAACAGTTGTATTAGAATCAAGAGAAGACTCATCATGTCTCAAAAAAGTAGTACAAACGTATATTGAAAACTCTGATAAGGTCCCAGAAATGACATAGAAGGAAGATATAAGTGGAGAAACCGAAGAAAGGCCTTAAAAAAGGATCAACTTGTGTAGAAAATCGTCCTTTAATTGAGGAAAATAAAATGGTTCCCTCTGAGGTACCAAAAATAATATGCGAGGAGGATAACAGTGGAGAAACCAAGGAGGACCCCAAAAAAAGGATCCACTTATGAAGAAAAGCTCCCTTTACTTAATTAAAATAACATTGTTCCTTCTGAGGGCATGGTAAAGAATATTCTCCTCTTCAGCGAATACAATTGAAGACATTATTGCACCTTCGGGTGTTCAAAAATTAGGTAGAAGAAAAAATTCAAAGGGAAAATATATGGAGTCATCAACAATTGCATGCAAGCCAAAAAAAAACCACAACAAAATCCTGACCTCATTTTACTATCTAGGACAAGGTCTGGTTCAGTTTCCAAAAGATCTTCCTCAACTTTTGGTCTCTCCCCACAGAAAGAACAAACTCCTAATAAGCTTCTAAAAAATTAATTTTCCCTTGTTTTCATAAAAAATAATAATGTATTTTAAAAAGCAAACCAAAATCGATGATTTCTTCAAGCTCCCTATTTCTATGGATCAAAATATTAATATGGGAATCGGTAAATACTGCCACTGAATACGACAGGGGGGAAGAGATCGAATTTCTCGACATTCTCTTATGAAAAGTCTACTCTATGGAAAACCGGATATTATCTGCCTCCAAGATGTGAAGTCCCCTACTTCCAAGTCTTGCTCACTGAAGTGCCAGATTTGTATTCCTAAAAACTATCAGCAGTTTTTCACAGGAGATGGGACACATCGGGGAATACTTTCTTTGGTCTCAAAAACCATCAATAATCCCAAGTGCGTAAATGAGTTTTCTAGTGGTGGTGGGGGAGGGGGGAATGGCATAAGATATTTATTTCAACAGTAACTGGTGGTTTCTATTTAGTCAACACATATGGACCGAATATCAAATGCTTTGCCTTCTTTCAGGCAATCATTAACGTCTGCAAGAATGTCTTTTATCCTCTCCTGTTAATTGGTGATCTTAATGTAGATCTATATAAATCAAATTTTCGGTACCCTAATCTTCAAATATTGACCAAACTTATCATGGTACTTGACTTATGTGATATCATTAGATTTTTAACCCAAAGGATAGTGTGTCTTGGAGAAGTGGAAAGAAGTCCTCACGGATCGATTTAGCTCTTGCGTCTTCTTCTATCCGGTCAAAAACAACTAATACACTCTATCGCCCTCATCCTGGATCTGATCATAAAATGATTGATATTGATATTCAACAATATCGTTCAAAGAAACGTTTTAAGACCCCAATGTGGGTAATGATAAATAACATTTATATTAAAGAACTAAAGTCAAATTTGACTCATCGTTTTAACTCTACTTTTAATCCAGCAAAAATAGCGAATGTGTTGCCCTCTACTGTTAAATTCACATCAATCTCTTCATTCTATATGTTATCGAACTAAAAACAACTATTATTTATTTGCACTTATCATGGCTTCAGGAACAAGGAGCACTCAGGAGCAGTTTTTAATTGGAAGTCCCTGCGATTTCCCCCTTGAATGCTCTACCAAGGAAGCTAGACTTAATAAGATAACACCTCTACCTTAAAAATAAATATCTCAATGGAGTAAGACTTTCAAGAAAATAATATCTTCAAATCATCGAAACATGTCAATGAATGTTAAAAGTATTTGGGAGATGGCTAACATCTCTTCCTACGACATCAAGTACCTCAAGCAAAAAATTGACAATTTTTTGGTTCTCATCAAGGACCAAGTAAAGAAGATGAATGTACAAAACCGATCTAGTGATGAACTTGTTGGTGAGTGTTTGAAAAAGATGTCATATCTTTTTAATATTACTTTATGTTCTTGCTATAAGAGTAAGAAAATTAGTTATTTCAAAGTGAAAAATTCTACATGTGGCTCCTACATGGATCAAAACTTTTTTAAGAAGCTCATGATCACTTCATCCATAGACAAGGCAGCAATATTTGATATTAATCAAATTGCTGAAGAAAACAAAGAATTCATTTGCATCAAGTTTGATGGTTGCAAAGATCTACCAAATACCTTGCCTGGGTCTGAAAGACCTGAAATATTTGAGGATCATATCACAGTAATTGTATAACTAGAAGGTAAATAAATCAGCCATTTTCCCCCTATTTCTGGAAAAGCAGAACACATTGCAAGAGAATTATTTTCTTCAATTTCTGAATCTGGAAGTCTTCATTCTATCAGAGCCGTTGGATACGATTGAACTGCAGTATATATAGGGCACAAAGGTGGCATCATTAGGCTTCTTGAGCAAAAATTAAACACTTCTTTACAATGGATTATTTGCCTGCTCCATTCTAATGAATTACCTTTCAAAAAACTATTTGAATTTTATCATGGAAGATCAACAGGACACAACACATTTAGAAGAGAATTAGGAATGCTTTTATCAAACTTTTCATGCCAAATGGATCCAATAAAATATGAAATCATCAACGGATGCGTTCCAAACGTCGATGACTCTTTTAAAAACAAACTCAGTAGGGATCAAAAGCACTTTTTAGAAATTTGCACAAATGTTCAAAATGGACCACATTCAATCACAAAGCCGTTCCTAAAAAAAAACATCCAGGAACTTTCCACAATGATAGATGGATTACTACAGTATCCATTCTTCTGAGACTCTATATCCAAACCAGAAATCCATTAGAAGATCTTAAAATAATGGTAGTGATCATTCTTAATATTTATCGACCAACATTCGTAAACATCACGTTAGATGTGCTTCTCAGCACTATTTCTTTGCATTGCATCAAGGACGTCAGCATCTTACAAACGAGGAACTAGATGTAGTTGCAGATTCATTCAAAGTTAACTCATTTGGTGCACGCTCAGAAGCTATACTTTTAGGTGCTTTATTTGACTTGGACAAAAATACCAGAAGGATAGCAGTCAATATAATCATGAAAGACAAAGAAAAAAGAAAAACTGCATCAGTTAGGCAATATATTCTCCCAACTGATTACTTAAACTTTAATGCAAAAATTTATTTGGAGTGAGTTGATTTATCATCGATTCCAAATAGTTTTTTAACAGAACCTCCTTTAACTTTTGATATTAAAAAAGAAGAATTTCTGAAGTGCATTGAAGGAGAACTTTTGGATTCACCAGACATCTCGTGCCATTCCCAAAATGCGGAAAGATGTGTTGCATCAACTACTAAAGAAGCTAAAATAACACCAGATGAAAGAACAAGACGTTATAGATTATTAACAATTCATCATTCAAGATCAAAAATATCAAAGAACTTTCAAAAGTCAGATTTTATAGCTTTAGATAGTCATAACTAATTATCAATGTTACTCTTGCAATCCTTTTTCAATATTTTTATACACAGTAAAAATAATATTATCTTATACGTTTTTGTTATTTTTTAAAAGCTTAGAATAAGAATATAATTTATATAACAAATGTTCTTCTATGTGTATTTTACATAGTTTAGTTTACTATTATTTTTTGAAAATAAGTAAACGAAGGACGAAGAATTGCAACGCCCTCTATATTACTCTACACTATATTTCTTTGATAAAGTCCACAAGTGTAGTGAAAAACCTCGTTTTCTTTCATTTACAAAGCTTTTTTTTTATAAAATAAAAAATGTTTTTTACGCTCGTACTACATTACAAAAAAAAATTATTATACATGTAACATCATTTTTGGAGAAGTTATAGAAACTGACCAGAATTGTTGGTCGGAAGTAGCCCTTCAAATTTTTGCTGCAGGAAAAAAATATTGCAGGACATTCTTACCCATACTAAACCTCAACTCATGGTGGAAACGGATTTTGGATTAGTAAAAATTGGTTTCGTAAGACACACTCTAATGAATAATCTATTTAATGGTTCACAGAAATAAGACATTGTCTTTCATTATTATTGCACTGTAAATAATACACTTAAATATGAGAAAATTAATTCACGTTTGAATATTTTTATTTACAAGTAATTCCATGATGATTTTTTATGAGGAAACGGATTTGGCTCAAATTTACTTTGTGGTATTGTCGAGAGTAGACCCTCTTATAAATGTTGTTTTTGGATCTGTAGTTCATTCCAATTCTGAGTTTTGAGGTTTTAGAGATGAAAAAAAAATGTCATTTCGATGAATATTTGATTTATGATATATCTTAAACCAAAGCAGTATATAAAGGTCACTACTATATAACTTTTAACTTCCTTATAACTTTAAAAAAAAAAAAAAACTCTCGGGTGAAAAATTCATTTTTTTTAAAATAAAAATCATATCTTCATTTATGTTGTATTTTTTGTAAATTTATTATAATTTCATATTAAAAGTAGGTTCGATGGAACCTTTTTTATCTATATACATAAAAATATGATTTTTATAAATAAACTCATTATTCAATTAATTTTACACTCTATAATTGTTGTTGTTTTTTTAATTATAAGAATTCTACCTTTATATGGCTAAAATTAAACAAAAAAATTAAAGACCATATACATTGAAAATTGTCAGGTTAATAACTAAGGTCATGATTGAAGAAATATTTTACTTTTTTTATTTAAAAGCTAAAATAAAAAAATTGATAACATAAGTTTCATTAAGCGAATTGATCGCTTTTGAATGATGTATTATACTTGTATATAATTGCTTTGGTTTACGATATATGTTTAATCATATATTCATCAAAATGCTCATTTCTTCATCTTTGAGGCTTCAGAACTACAAAATTGCATTAAGTTGACCCCTATTCATATTATAACTCAAATGACTGTAATTAGCTCATGAATTCTTAGCTATATTTTTAAATTTACATCCAGACTTCATGCAGCAATCCTCATTACCTGTTATAATTGTTCATGAGTGAGTCTAGTACGTCATTTATTTTGACCAACACATATCGCAGAGAAAATAGTCTCACATCCTTAACAAATATATGATAATGTTGGTTGAAGTAAAGGCATGTGATGAAAAAAAAAGGATATTACATAGTACATGTAAAAAAGATTTGTGGCAATTGATTCCCTTCCTCCCGAAATTTTTAAATATTGCATATTAGGATGATGCCTTTGCCCACAAAATTAGTAATCCTCATCAAAATTAGCGAAACCTAATTATGGTACTGCAACTAGGTAAGTAGAATATAATTCAAATTTTAGAAAATTTGGGTAACCTTTAGCATAATTGCAATATCTAAACACGTATGGAGCAAACTTTTTTTTTTGGGTGACTCTAATTTCTTTGATTGTATGGAACAATAAGTGATCGTGCCTAAACCGATTATTAAACATAATACATATTATTAAACATCTGTACAGAAGATAAAAATAGGAAGCCTTTCTTCCTTTTTTTTCTTATTAATTATCCTTATCCGATAGCTCTTTCTATAGTACTGCAATAACGTCAATTGAACACATACCGACACCGTTAATAGTACATGCGTCAAATTTTACTATGTATTGCGCAAGTATTCATTTTTTTTTTACAAGTACGTATTTGCATTCAAAGGGCAAACTTTGAATATTAGTAGCATAGGTAAATATTTGAGTGTTGGGTTGAAATATTCTTTAGCCTATGGCATTATTTTGCTGCGATATAACGGACCTCAATAATCCTTCTCTCGGCGAAAGACTAGAAAAGAGGAAGAAGATATCCTTCAATTGTCCACTGAGACTTTTGTTGGAGGGGATTGTAAAGAACTGGTAACGCTGTTAATTCTCTACATAAGAGAGATCAATAGTAAAGGTTTGGACAGTTCATCTAACATGGTATCTTACATAAAGTAAAGTGAATGTTTAAGTTTCTTTACGCTATAAAGATAGATCTGCTCAGCAAAATATAATTACCTAAGGGGGTTGTATTTGTAACTGGACAGCTACAGAAACTAAATTGTTTGTTTACACTTTTTATTTTTGTTTACTTTTCTTGGTGCTATACAGCTCCACTTCCTTCAGCAGCACATTTAATGATCTCATACCAATCAACAACTTTTTTATATGAAGATCTATGAAACTTGTGCAAATGCAGCAATCAATGCATTCTCGGGGCATTAGTGGTACCTAACTGAAGAAAGGGTACCATTAGCATTATTTTTTGATCAAGTTAGAAATGACATCCAAACATACATGGCATGGAATCCAATGCCTTTAAAACGAAGACTTTGGAGCAAGAGGCATGGCTCAAGATAGTTCCTTCCAAATCAAAGAAACAGAAAGAAGAAAAAAAGTAATTGCTATTTAAAAATTGTATTTATATATGTAAACTAGTTAATAATTTAATTATAATTATAGATTTGTACTATTATAAAAAGATGATAATTAATAAAAAAGAAAATAACTAAAAAGGAAAAACTATTTTTTTTTCTCTTTCTCTCAACTGAAGTTTAATAATGTCTTATTTATTTAATAAACTGTCTAAGTGTGAACACTTATTACTTAATACAATCAAGCAAAGTGACGTGACAAAAAAAAATATAATCTTTATTTGATTATAGAAATATGTTATTATTGTTCAACATGTTTTTATAAAACCTATAATAAAAAAGTTTTGATTCATACACGTTTAGAAATTACAATTGTGTTAGAGGTAAACATTAACTAAATTTTCTAAAATTTTGTATTTGTGTTGTACTTACCTAGTTAGTTGGGGCAGCTGCATCACCCAATATCATATATATCATGTTGATTGGTATGAGATCATTAAAGGTGCTGCTGAAGGAAGTGGAGCTGTATAGTACCCAGAAAAGTAAACAAAAATAAATATCAGTGTAGCCATAAAAACATAATTTAGGCTAATTATATCAACATCAAATACATTTATTTTTGTTATTCAAATAATTTCCATGGGCCATACTTGGCCCACGTGCCACCTGTTGAGAATATCTGGGTTCAGAAAACTGGATGACCTAGATATTTGAAAGAACTCCTTATATAGATTCTACTTGAAACCCATTGACCTGGAACATAGGAATTAGTTAATAGATTATTGGGTAGTATAAGCTTGGTGCCTCAAGGCAGATCAAAAACAACCACCGCTGCTTCAAGAACCATCAGAAACCCCTTCTCATTTATCGATATTTTTTTACAAGTGTTGCCTTGACGACTGTTATCTATGTTCAATGGTTTTTCTGCAGATGGGGAAACTATCCAACGATCCTAAGATGGGGCAGTTCAATTTGTAGATGGGACAAATTGGTAGATGAATCTCTACATACCAAATGTTCGTCAAGTATATGACCACCTTGATTATACTACAAATTGCCATACGCAACTGATCAGAACGGAGTTGTTCAGGAAAATCTTAAAATTACTTTTTAATTACATATTATAAAGATTATTATTGATGAATTTGATTTTTATCAGCTTCAATTACAGCCTCCAGATGAGGTTGGAAGGTAGTACTTACTTTAGCAATATAAGTCCTCGACATCCTTCTCTATTGGGACTCTAAAAAGGCTTTGAGGTTAGTTAGGTTGCTGTAGTTGACTCTACAGGCTTTGGACTCAATATGATACCATATTGAAAAGTTTAAAGGATCCAAATCAGGAACTCGGGAGGCCAAAAGTATTCGGACCAGAAATTAATGTTTTTCTCAAATTTTAGTCGTCTACTACTTCTAGGCCGATAACTGAGACCTTCTCTATACTCCACCTGCTTTCTGACCTTTTACTAACCTTCATCCTTTTAACAATGTCAGGGTTGTGTGGCACGCACGGATCAATGTGGCAATCTATAAACTGTTTCCTTTCATTCTTAACAATAAAATCATATAACAATGTTGCACCACTTTTTTCTACAAAATTTAGCTTCAGCTGTGATAAATACAACAATTTAATTTGAACTTTACATAACCTCTAAATTGTTGTCATATAGGCAGTCAAAGACTTATCGAACGCCTGATATACAGGCAATTTTCTACTGATGGCAAAATTCCTGCGGGCAATTTTGTGATGACAATATTGAAAGAGGTCATCTTCCTAGAACCATTTAAATAGCATATTTTCATATAGAACATATCTGTACTTCCTCAGGGTTTGGCTCTTGGACAACAAAATTAAGACTTTACAAACTACTAAGATTTAACTTGACTCCCAATGTAGTGAGTGAAGGAGAAAAACAAGTAAAGATCATTAACTTGATAAATCATTCTCATTTTCTTAAGTCATTTCTCTTTCACTTTGTTTCTATTAAATGATTTATTTTTTTCTGTACAAATATTCAAAATTTGCGACATTATATCTTTTGACTATATATGTACATGTCGCATTGGGAATGATTGGAATTGATAAAATTATTTTCCATAAATATCATTTCTTTGATACTCTTTTTTTGGCACCTTCTTTCCTTCTCATTAAGCTTTTTTGAAACGTCTTATTTTGGGTAAGGTTCACAAATGAATGAACATTTTTTGTTGATTATTTTTTTGAAGTCATACTTTGAAGGGAGTAACGGTAAGAGAGTAGGCCAATTGTTGCAATCCACTGTTTTGCTTCTATTTCTATGAAAGGTAAGAAGAAGTCATGATACTATCTAGTCAAGTCTCAGGTATGAGTTCACGAGTCCAAGTCCTTGAATATTTTTTGCTTAATATTTCCAACCATATTGATAAATATTATTTATGTAGAATCCAAAGTGTTAAGGCTTTCCTTAAGTTCAGTATAATCTAGCTTTAGAGTATATGTCAAGTTGTGAGTCTTAGCTTTCGAGTCCAAGTCAAGACTCCAGTCTTTGATTGTTTTATCAAGTCGAATCGTGAGTTTTCAAAATTTAGACTCCAGTCCAGGTCGATTTGCAAGTATCAAGTCCAAGTACCCACCTCTGGTTCTTTGTAATAGCAACTTGATTATATATACTAGGATACGATAAAACCTGGTCTAACAGCCTCTTATTTCAAGCAAGTCATTGCACTAAACACCATATCTTGTTTTCAAATTTATATAATTGTTACAAAATAGGGAACTTGATTTAAGAGGTAAAATGTACAAAGAAGTCTTTTGGTGCAGTTTCCCTTACTAGATCGTTATATACAAGTTAAGCAAGTTCTACAGTTGGCCTTAGTTGATTAGGATTGTTCGGCAAAAAAGCTGTGTTTCTGATCTGCTTGAGAAAAAAAGGCTTTTGATTAGAAAAACAAACTTTTGCGTTTTTATGTTTTCTTAAATATTGTGCTGTTTTTTGTTAAGATACATTCAATATTTGTTTGTGTTCAAGCCTTGATCGTTCACTATAACTTTATAACGATCACATGAGCTCTCCAATGGCTAGTTTTCTCGTAAGTTATATGAGAAACACAACAAAGTGGGCTTTCTAAAACCAATATCTAATTTTTTTATTTAAATAATAAATGCCCGCTAGGATTTCGAGCCTTTTCACACCTCTAGTAATTTCCTACAATTATATTACGCATGAGCGGGGAGTAACACTAATGAAGTGTAAGTCGGAGCAGAATTGAGGATCAACATCTTAGTAATTTATGTTTAACCTGTTCGATATTTTTTCCAGCTGACAATCTTAAATGTGTCTTTTATTTTGCAAGGCAGTTATCATTATCCTTTAATCCTTGAAGAGAGAACATCTTATTATAAAGTAATCATCAGTGTGTGCACTCATGAAAGACGAAGAGTAACGCTAAGGAGTTGTTGGAGAGTTATAAATGTAAGTCCTTTTGGGAATTGGAGCAGAATTAATGATCGACATCTGAGTAATCCCTAACTATGTCCTTGCTAGATACAGAGTGGGATTTGTTTGTATTTCCTTCATCTTATAGCTTCCCACAGCTAATCTAATGGAATCTCATAACAATTCAGTTGTTCTTCTTCAATCCAGTATTCAAATTATATGAGTTACAAGGTCAATTTTTTGGTAACTTGTATTGTTACATACAGACAGATCATATTGAAAAAAAACTCAATATATATGCATCAATGCCTGAGTTCATTTTGAGAGTGTATATCTCAATCTACATAAATCAAAACCCAATAAGTAAGCCATGATACTCTTTTACATATTTGTATTTATGTATTTGTAAAATCTTATAAAAGCTTAAGAAAAGAGATTTAAAACCCATTAATGGTATTTATTGATAAAAAAACAACTAAAATGTCTAGACAGTAAAAATGAGTTATTATTTTTTTCGAGAGAACGTATTGTAAGCTTTTTATTTAAATTTATGATCTTACTTGTATGTTTTCAGAAAACATCACTAATTATAATTTATACCATAGTTAAAGGGACGAGTAGAAACTTTTTTTACTAAAATTGGAGTTGTATAAAATATGACCTTACGGTATGTACAAATAAAAGAAAGTGAAAATGAATGAGGTAATCCTGATTATTTGAAGAGTGTTTGGGAGAAGATCGCTAAGCTGTCATGACAGTTTATTAGATCATCTGTAAGTAGCCATAAGAGGAAATAACTATACATAAATCCCACTCCATATTGACCGGAATTCCTCTAATGTCAATCCTCAATTATACTCTATATCCAACAAAGACTTACACATATAACTCCCGAGGAAATTTCTAGTGTTACTCTCTGTCTTTCGTCATCATACCCACTAGTTATTACTTCACACTTATATATTCCCTTCTCTAGAATAAAATAATAATTATAACATCTTTGGAAAATAATAATTAATAAAAAAATACTATAGATTAAGAACAAGAAAAAAATATCGCACGTGTTAAGGTCATATTTTATACAACTCTACACATTAATTAGACAACATGCCTAATTGGGAAATAAAAATATAGCTATATGATTGACATTGGAATAATTCATTCTACTGTCCTTGTAAGATATGGAGTGGGATTTGTGTATATTTCCTACATCTAGTAGCTGTTCTACGCTAATCTAACTAAACGTCGTGATATCTAAGCTACTCTTCTCAAAAAAAAAAATATATATTTTTCAAGATTACCAGGTTGATTTGTTATTATTATTGATTTTCGGTTTCTTTTATTAGCATACTGGAAAGGGATATTTTCTACAACTCGAACTCTAAGTAGTGTTGCGGTGGTCCATATTTATTCGGTAACGTTCAGTCTAATCTTAAGACTGAGGTCATCAAAACCCAAATTTTAACCGTTTTTAGGACTGAACTAGACCAAACTGAGACTGAGCTGGAAAGTACTGCAGTCTTTAGTTCTAAATAAGATACAACACAGCATTAACTGTAATCATGTATTGTACATCTAAACGACTTATTAAAAGGAACAATGTTTGAAAACTCTATAAAAAAAGTTGTTTATCCAAATCCTTTATAAATATCAGTATAAGTTTGGTTTATAAAAAAACTAATTACAAATACTTGACAAACAAATGGGATTTCAACCAGTTTCAAAATAGGCCCTTGGTAGAACATTTGCTTTCTTTTATAAACTTTATAAAGAAAAAAACTAATTATAAATTCACCAAAGTTATATTCCTTGAGTATTATACATTTATTGCTACGAGCTCAATTTAAAGTAAAAAAAGTATCAAAGCATATGTGTACCAACATCCAAACAGAATATTCTTTGACGAATTATTGTCAATTTTTATCAACAAATTATTGTTATGAACCCTTTGGTTGTTCCGAAAAATTGTACTTAAAGTAGCCAAAATTGATGGTCAAAATAAAAACAGTAGAAATTGACAGATTTAATTTAAAAAGGCCTGGATATTTGAACTCATCTCACAAGTTTGAATATAAAGACTTTAGTTGAATCAAATCTGTCTATAAAATATTGACATGTTGTATATATGAAGTAAAAAAAAATAATGGGGTACTCTTATTCTGTTGATTTTTGTTCAAAATCGGTTTTATATTGACGCACCACATATTACAAACATATTTGATTTAGTTGTTGTAAAAAATATTAATAGGAACTAATAGTGAATAAACAAACTAAAAAATAAATACTCAATCCTTAACCCTTTCAGACCCACAGTAAATTGAAAAGAAAATCTTGGATGATATGTGAACTATTTAGAATTAATTTGTTTTTAATATACTTTTTATTTTGTATTCAAACAAGTAATAATTCTACCATGAAAATTTGATAAATATTAATATAATAGATGGTTTACATGTGAAACATAAGAAGCAATTTCTATCTCTTACCAAGTATAAAGCAACATTACAAGCTACACAAATAACCAAAGTTCGATTTTCTATATTTTTTCTTGCACAGTAAGCACATCTCTTTCTTTTTTATCAAACTCCGGTAAATGACCACTATGATTGTCCATTACCACAGATAGATTTTTTTCTTTATGTTGTTCTAGACGAATGGGTTGCCCTCTTACGCCCTTCATAATATTTAATCAGACTCTTGTCAATTATAACTTTGAAGACAATAAGCTATAATTTATCTGGATATTTAATGTTATAAGCGATATAGCTATTTTTGCATGCTATATCTGGAAAATCAAAGAAGATTCATAGATAAAATCGTGTTGATGACTTGTAATCTTAGCGGTATGAAGCAGTTCTTTCATTCGTGAAATCGACTCCCACATGCCTTTGTTGTTGACCTTTAAAATTGTTCTGAACCTTTCGTTTAGATGGACTCTCAGTGGTGTTTTACTTTATAAGCTTTATCAATTTTATCATCTTTGAGATTTCCATCGAAATATCATAATAACAACGTGAATGTTGGTCAATGAATAATTTTATGCATTTGTTTCTGTGGTAACCACTTCATCAGCTATAACTTAAGTATCAGAAGATATTTAATAAAGTGTCAATGTCCTTTTCATCGGCTCTGTCTGCTTCGACTAAAATGCTATAAATTTGATCACTAATAGTTCTGCTAAAAAAGTTCCAATATTTTGTTCTTTGTTTTCTTTCCTTTTACGAAACTCTCTACATTCAATAAAAAAAGTATTCATAAAAAATATTTGTATTGACATGTTTTACTTGCTAATATGTCTAATAATAGCGAAAACTCTAATATAAATACTCTAAAAGGACAAAAACAAATTTTTAAATGAAATAAAAAGAGAAAAAAATACATACCCCAGAGGGACACCAGTCTCCCATCAATTTTAAACTGCCCAGTCATTTTTCATTTTTGTCCAAAAATAGCCAAATTTTCATCAATTACTCCTTATACTAGACAAATATTAAAGAAGCAATAAAAAATTTAATTATACATACATGTAAAGCATATGATAGGTAGAATGTTATTTTATCGAATTCCAAAAAATGTCATAATATGAAGAATTATATTGCACGATTATGAAGTCCTATGATAAAATATTTTGTTTTTTTAATAAATTTTAGAGATCTACTAATATTGTGTGGGGGAAAAAATGAATAAATAAACTTCAAATATTAAATTTTCTAGTAAAAAGCTAAAATTCCTTAATTGGTAGGGGTAGGGACCACATCCCCTCTAGCCATCACCTGCGGACACCCTTGAATATAAGTAAGATCATCCCTTTCCTACTCTACCAATCTATGTTCAAAATATTATTATGGGAAAAGAACAGACAAATCCACAGCTAGCCACAAAATATAATGTATTTTCTCTTGTAGTAGTGAGGTTGTAGTAGTTTTGTCATGCTACATATTTTGTACAAATAGAGGAACACAGTAAACAATTTTTATCTAATTTTGGACTTAATCAACTTAAATAACAATATAATGATCTCAAAAACCTTGAATTTGTTGAATGATGTAATAAACTAAGAACATAAAGGAAGAGTGGAAAAATCAGCTCAGAAACCCTCAGCATTGATGATGTTATGGTCTTCCATGGCTGCCCATTGCTCATTGACGCTGCCCTTCAATGAGTCCAAATTCGGGTGGTGGGTAGCACAGGCCTTCTTCTCAATTTGCCACCACACACTGTAGTCAAGGGAATTCAAATCAGGTGATTGAGGTGGCCAAATGTTTTGTTCCAAAATTGCATGTTGGCAGCGAGCCAACCCTGAGTCCTTCCAGAGGTATGGGCAGGGCGTTCAGATATTTTCCCTCCTTGACAAGCTTCTGGACCTTGAACACAGTAGTCCTGGATAGTCCAGTGTCCTTGATTATCTCCTTGACAGACCTACCGGCGCGGAGGAAAGAGGTAACAATATGACGTTTGGCCTCGTCATTCATCGTAAACGACTTTGTTTGATGCGAGTAAGAAGAACAAAAACAAAGCCAAAAGATTTACCGAGTTACTTGTGCTAGAATTGTTTATTTTCGGTCACGGAACCTCGAGATATAAGTGTTTAAAAATTAGTCCGCATATTTAGGCAACTACCCGTATATCCAAATTTCCGGGGAAAAAATCGATTTTTCTTTGAATTTTTTTCCAAAAATTTCATATTTTTAATAGCTATACATTTTTATAAAAAAAATATACAAAAAATAACTTTACAGGATTTACAAGATTTTTAAATTATTTTGGTAAAAAAATAATATTTGAACTTTTTTTGTGAATAGCCGTGGATTTTTGAGATATTATCGAGAAAGTTTAATATTTCATTCTTTTTTTAATTTAATATAATATTTGAAATTTTTTTCCAGAAAATCTTCTTTTGTGAACAAATATGGATTTTTTTTAAATTTCTTTAATTTTTGGATTTTTTTTATCAAAGAAAGTTCAAAAACCTAGCTATACAACAATCTTAACATACGAGTTTTTGAGAGTGTATTATCCAAAAATCTAAATAAAAAATTTTTGAAAAAAATAGCTATTCACGAAAAAAAATTTAAAATTAATTATTTGGAATTATTTGGAAAAATAATTCAAAAGTTAAATTTCAAATATTAAATTTTTTGAAAAAATTTTTTAAAAATGTATTACTATTCACTAAAAATTGAATTTCTTACAAACAATTTTCAAGCATGATTATTATTTAACATGAAGATATAACTTCATTAAAATGTACAAAATATGCAAATCATAAACGCCTTTTTAGTCGAAATATATTTAATCTTTACATTATAGAGTTATATTTTTGAGATACAATGTTAAATGTATAAAATGGTAATTAAAATTGCAATAGAAAAAAAACTTCGATCTATCAGCTTCAAATTTGGCATGGAGTCTTAAATACTTACAAGGATAAAGCGTGCAATTTTATTACTCCCGAAGGTACATCCAGTACATATCATCATCATTATTGTTCATTATGGGCCATAAAATAACCAAAAATGATATGGAATTAGTTATCTAATAATAAAAAAAACCCTCATAAAAATATTTGAGTTTCAATTCCCATTGATGATTAAATTATTTCAGAATATGTTCAGCTTAAACGATTTTTTTTCTCCTTTTAAGTGTTTAAAAAAGAATAAGAATGTTGCAATCCAATAGTTATAAAATCTTAGATAACAAATGGTTTTTCTATTATTATTAAAAATATTTTGGCACATATTAGGAAACTTTAAATGTGAAAAAAGTAGAAAAATATTAAATACTCTCAATTTGTTTGTGTTTATCGTCTAATCTTAAATTTAATTTAATGGAAATTCAAGGATGTGTTTATTCTGTTATGTTTTATAAGCTCAAGGAGTTTATATTACCGGATTTTTTTGTCTTTTACTTAACAGAAGATCCTTGTGGTCAATTTTATATGATTGAATTTCTTATATTTCGTCAACTAAAATATATACTTTTAAGCTATTGGGATGCAGCTATTTCAATATAGAGTACTTCTTATTTTTTACATTTCATACATATACAGACAAATATAGGGAGGACTCAAATTGGTGTATAGTTCTGAGTTTAATTAATTTCAAAGTAGACTTATACTTGAACGTGTATTTTTTCTCCTCTTCAGACTTGTTTTGTGTTTTCCCTTGTCTTCACAAGTAAAAAAAGCTACAAAAATGTCAACAGTTTTATTTATTGCTGTTCTAATCATTCATTAATGCAAGAAAATAAAGTTTTGATATTTATAGTATAACTATATACAAAAACTTTATAATCTGTGTTATCATATATGTTTTGCAACTCCAGACAAATTTGATTTTGGGGAAAAGGGGACAAAACGACTCTTTCGAAAGTAAAGATTGCCTACCCTTGGCCTATACAAAACGGGCATTAACACAAAATAAAATAACAACAGCTTATTTTCTAACAGAGATAAAATTATTTTATAATGATTTGAGAAATAAAATACAACCAGAATACAGGGGAACTTTAAGGAGCAGGGCTGAGTGAACAAACTATTACTTACAAGTGCACAGGTATGTCTTAGATAACAAAAACAGGATCTGTGCCCTTACAATGTGCAACAGAAATCTTTTTTCTGCATTTTAGCCTATTATTTACATTTCTTAAACACACCTTATGAGAAGGGTGGACAACATTCTTGGAGCAGAGCAAGTGCATTTTGGGCTTTATTTTAAAGAAGGTCAATCGTAGAGAATCGTTTAGATGCAATCTCTATTTATTTTTTGTGCCGAGAACATTTTTTGCACATGTAAGTGAAGCCAAATGGAATCAAGAGGTGCATAGTAGCCTTGTACAGCTGTGGGTATTCCCTCCCTCCCTCCCAAAATCCAAAACTTCACCAACTCCCTGTTACGTACTGCCACTTGATATCTTCAGATAGGATGTGTTATAATCATTCCTCGTAACGGTGAATGTTGATCTTAACCAGTCATATTACTCTAGAGAAGTTTCCTCCGGAAAGTAATTTTATAAGTGTTCCAGGAGAGCCTGAAGGTCTCCAGTTTATAAAGACGGCTGAGTACCTTTATCCGAGTCAGCTATTGGACTTCGGTATAAAGCATCAGTCCCTCATGCTACAAAAACAAGGAGCTAGGAAGGGTTGGATATAAGGTTCCTCTTTTTATTCTATCCAGCAGATGGCCTGTTATGTCCAGGACCTTGTTTGTGAAACACTGCAGCACTGACTCCAGGTCACGGCTTAATTCATCCGCATGCATAGCCCGACTCATAGCTATGGTAGCAGGCTTAATTGAGGTTACTCCAAATGTGTATAGTTTTTTGCCTGTTCAATTAAATATGCCACCTCATATTATGCCTTTTGAATTTTGCTAGGGTTCATATTTGATCGTTTAGGGCTTGCTTTTGGTATCTTATCGCCCAATCCTTTCTGTGGAAATAATCGGATGGTTTATCAGCGAGTGATAGATGCCTGGTTTATGAAGTCTCAGAGCATTTTTTCCGCCTTTAGACTCTCATGTGCCAATACCTCAGTACATATAACACATTAGGATGTTGTCGTTAGTTGATTATGAAAATGTAAATCCATACTGGATAAATTCCTCTCATACTTTCGATCCTGGGTATGCTGTTCAGGCTGGTGATGGATGTTGTTATGGAGTTCTCCACATCTGCCGAAGATATATGTACTTGAGGACGGGGATGGTTTGTTTGCTCTTTACCTCCGCTGTATCTCCTGCTCCACTTGCATCTCTACCTCCGCTGGCCTCTTCATTTCTGCTAGCTTGTCATGCTCAGGTAGCATCTCCTTCTCCACTATCCTGTCCTGTTCCTGTGGACTCGTCGATTTTGTTTGGTATTAATCATGGTGACTGTTTATCATTTTCAGGTGTTTTCAAAAGAGTTTTGGCCAGATACCGTGTGACATGTGCTGCTGTAAATTAAACTATTGTTAGCCTGTGTCGTAAGATAAAGAAGGGGAAATATTTTTTGTGGAGGAAAAAAAGGGAGAAAAAGAAAAAAACTGACGGGAAAAGTGTAAGCTATTTTATTTTGTGAATCTTATTTGGAAGAGATGTTTTATCGGAAGTATGTGATCTATTAAACTGCTGCTATGTCTCCTGTGTCTTCTTTAGGTTGAGACCTTATTTAATACAACAACAATATGCTTGTTTCGTTGTTCTATTGAATGAGATAATTATTTTTCTTTATGGATTTAATAACTATGCTGTTTTCAAACAGAAAATGTGCAACATCCCCACCATCAACACAATTAATAACTGACTAGAATATTATTCATAAGAACCGGATCTTAAAAATTGGGAGTGGGGCTAAGTAAGTCTTTGGTCTTGTTTTAATGATAAACTAGTGCCTTAAGTATCAGTTTCCATACCTATTTTGTATTTTTAGTATCATTTTAATATACCAGACCACTACAGTCCACTATACGGAACACTAATAATCGACCACTTATTTGTTATTCTTTAAAAGATAAAAAATTGACTTATTGAATGCATGTTATCCTATTTAATAATTCAGTTACAGAACTTGTGACTAGTATTTTGTCCGCCATAATTTCTTTGTTCTAGTCCAGAACAATAATATAAGGTGTGTGTAACCGAAATCTCAACAAACATAAAAGGTTTAAAAAGTTTGAAATTTCTACCGAGGTTTCAGAATTTTATGAAGAAAATTTGTAAGTAACTATTTAAAATAAATCATTGAAAAAGCTAAAGGAAACAACAACATGATTTTGTTTTGTGTGGGGAATAAAGTCCAGAAAACACTGCTCGGTTGGTGTTTTCCTGCTCTAACATTTATATAGTTAGGGGCAGATTTGAGACCCATTGAGTCAACATGAAGGTTAAAGTCCATAGTTTGGCTTCAGACCATAGTTTGAATTCAGTCCAATTTATGTGTTTTTTGGCCGGCATCTATATGGTTCCATCATCAAAATATCTTAATCCATTGGATTACAGTAATTGGAGAGTTCTGGAAAAGGAATCCTGTCAAACCTAGATGATCTGAAGGCTTCTATCATTGCAACCTGGGACAAAATGGACCGTTTAGAGGTTGTTGTGGTAACTAATGGGAATCATATTGTTTAAATTAAAACTTAATTATATGACGATTTATTAAATAAATTTCCAGTTTTTGTTAATAATCAATGTCATCTGAGTAACGTTGTAGAAAGATAATGTTTAATGTTATTCCTCGGTTACGAGTACATAAATTATAGGACGAGTACTCAAATTAGAATATTCTTCGAGGCCATCTAGACTTATATATAAAAGTCTGACAATTTTCGACTTGGCACCATTATAAAGAACTGGAAGAAAGTTACAATTTGATGGGTTTTTTTTTGGTATTTTTTTGTTGTTATAATGCAATCAAAAATGTCCAAGCAACAAGCAAAAAAGCAGAGGGTGTGGAATCTCCTCCGCCTACAACTAGATCTCTGACAAGAAGGTTTTCACAAAAGACGCTGTTCTGAACAGGAAAAATCCTTGCTTCTTGGCTGAATCAAGAGCTTAGGTCGAGGAACCCTTCAGGACCAAAAATCAAGGTCAAGTCAAGGTCTTTGGTGTTGTGGTGTCGACGGCAGCAAGATGCATCCCTACTTCTTCAAGAACAACTACGGAGTCAACAACAACGTCTAGTACATGGTCCTCAAGTACTATGGCTTACCATGGTTGAAGAGCATATTCCTGAGGGACAACTATGTGTTTACTCAAGACGGCAGGCCGGTATCCACGTCCAAGAAGATGCAGAATTTCTACAAGGAGAACATGCCTGCCTTCTGGCCAGCAGACTCTGGACTATAACCTATATCTATAAATTAAATCCATATTTATAGTCTAAAAACTCAAATGGCTCAATAGTAGATATATAGGCTATAAAATATATTATTAAAAAATGTGGGTTGGAGTAGGAGTCGAACATTTCATTTATCGAGTCCACAGCCCTAGTACTTATATTTGATTCGGTTACGCACACTGTACTGAATAATATTAATTCATGGGAAATAAAAGCTTCTAAAGCGACACGAAGAATCGAGTTTTCCTTGTACAATGTACGACTGAACTACACTATAGTAAATTTGACTGTAGTGTAGACCTCGGTCCGCAATTAGACAGATACACCACTAACTGTAACTTCCTGCTAGTAATATGTAGAGAATAGTTTATTAGAAAGTTTTCTTATGATATTATTTAAAGAATTCATTTAATTTAAAATAACATTATATAATTATGATAAATATTTTGCAAAATATTTTATATATTTACATACATACACAATATTAACATTCATGTACGGGTAATATATGCAATTACTCAAAAACACAAAACAACATGTGTGTACGTACTTTTTTCTTCTTTAATTACAGAATACTTAAAAATCTTCCAAATTCATAACAAGATGAAACCCTAAAAATATGTAACTAATTTCATCTGTCATTTTGGTTATCTAATATTTTTGATTGGACAATTAAAAACAATCTCGATTCTGACGCGATTCTAGTGAAAATTCCCTTTTAAAAAATAGTTCAAATATACAATTTTGTCATAAATTTCTAAGGAATACAATTGAAATAACAAATCGGCTTCCTTTATCTAATCTAAATAATAGATCGATTTTTCGTGCAGCAATGAGCAAAGTAGACTTATTCTTCATTGCCCTATGGACCTTTTTTTATTGATAGTATCGTTGTTCGTGGATTTTGTGGAGTATGATTTAATAGTTACACTTAGCCTTTTTGCCCGACAATCCACTTAAAATTGATCTAAAGACTCAACAGAAAACAATATAGAAGGGTCCAAAGGGCAATGAGACTTTGCCCGATGCTCCACCAGAAATTGATATTTTCATTAATTGGAAGAAAGCAATTTCTCTACCCGGCAAGCTTTTTCCTAGGCGAATTTTCTCAGGGCGATTAATCCCACGGCAAGCTTACCAAATGCAAATTTTGCAAAGGCGAACTTTCCAAGATCCCTTTACAAAACCGATTCCCCCAAAATAACAATATTAGCTCCGACCACATGTGCTTAGAACACGTTAAATTTGTATTCACTTTGTTTCTTCACATTTTTTGAGCATTTTTTATCATAAGTTATTTTTTTTATAATTATAAGACTCAAGTAAAAAATTCAAAGGGTCTTTTTTTATATTCAAATACAAGTAATAAATAACAAGAATTCGAATCCTAAATCAAACATTATTTTTTGCGATACTGATTCCAATTTCTTAAAAAACATCAGATTCTCCGATTCCGATTAATTGTTCTATCACTATCTAATATACGAATTACATAGTAGTGGGAATACACGGCATTGCTCAGAGTATTTAATATTGTTTAATAAAAGTGATAATAAATTAGTACATATTTTATAACATTGAGCAATGTATTTGTTTTTACCTACTCCATGGAATTCTAGAAACGTGGAATATTCACGCATAGATTTTTTTATTTTTGAAGGAGTGATTGATTTTTTTTTTTTTTTTAAAGGAAAAAAAGAGTACACATCATTTTTTTACTCTATGCCTTCAATGGGAGAAATAAAGAATAACAAGTTAAACTGCATTTCTGATATGTTCTCGCCTTGATTTATTTATTTGCTTATAAGAAGGATTATGGAAAAAATACAAATCTTTTTAGTAAAACTTTATAGGAAGATTATATAAGTTAACAGTAAGAGGCAAGGCTAACACAAAATGTTCACCATAACTTTTGAACAGATATATGACTCAAATTATATTTTGAGAGTTCAAGGCCACACACAACGTTACAAACACATAATCGGCCATAATTTTCTAATAACTTGAAATACATCAATCAAACAAATGTTAGTGTTTTGAAGAAAATATTTTAGGCCGAGGTTTGCTATCTACTGAGTTCCCTTTCAAGATTAAGTTTCAAGATCGAAGATCTCCAGATTATTTAAGATATTAGGAGGGGTTGAATGTGATAAACATTGTAATTGTTCCGTATTTTATTTATAATATAAATATATAATGTTACCAAGATAAAAGAAGAATGGTAAACATCGGGGGACCATGTGCTAGATATGAAATAGAGGTTGTACATATTTACCTTAATTATGTTTGTTTGCAGTTATTATTATAAAATCTTCATAGATTGTAGATATAGTTGAATAAGGCCTAAAGTCGGTTACAACAATCTATATATTAATGTGAAAACATCATTAACTCAGTTACACATAAAAAATTGATTGGTTGAATTTGAATTAGTCATTGTTAAGCTGTGAACCATTCTCAACAATTATTGAACAATTATTCCATAGTTGAGAAGAATTGGGGAACTTCTTCCAACTGATTTTGAGCCTTCTTTGGACTAGAGTTGAGGATCGATATCGAAGTAATTCCTGCCAACATCACTGCCAGATACGAAGTGGGGCTTGTGTTTATTTCCTTCATCTCATTGCTATTCGCAGTTTATTTAATGAAAAGTCATGACAGCTAAGCATCTCTTTTCCAAAGCATTCTTCAAATTGTCAGGGTGACCACAATCATTTACAGTTGTTGTTTTTTTTAACATATCGGTGGGAGACAATTATTAACATGTTCTAGATAAATATTTACTATTATAATTTTAAATAATTTGTTACTTTTCTCGTCCCTAATCGATCAAAAATGTTATAATATTTGAAGAAATTTAGACATTTCATACAGATTACTATTACGTTAATTTAATTTATATATAACTGTTTAGTGTTTATCATTGTTATCCAGTAGTATTCAATGCAGAAGTTATGGCTTTTTTAATTATTAAATCAAGTTGAAGGAGTAAAAGCAAGATTTATTAGAAGTTTATCTATTTTATGTAGCAAAAATATCAACATTGCTTCCCTAAATCTCCTTCGATTATGTGACAATTTATGACGTCTCACTGAATACGCTCCCTACTAAGGTGTCATATATGTCCACATAGATAATTTCATTAAGTATATGATTACTCCTATTGCTTTCTAAAAAAAAACATATAAATTTATTTCATAATTTAATTTTATTTTTCAAACAATAACTAACAAGTAATTCAATTATAAAATAAACAACTTTTTCAATTGCCTTGTTTATTTAGAACTTCATTCCCCTGTTGTTTTTATAGCTAATATATCAAATTATAAAAAATGCTACGAAATTACACTCTGGAGAGATTCTATTTGTCCTTTAAGTTCATATTATATGTATAACCATATAACTATACCTTTATTATTATAATTTGTTTTTCAGAGTTGGGAGGCTGTGTCGCCCGATACTGCAAACTTCACCCCAGATATAACTCCACTCATTCTTGCATCTCATAGAGATAACTACGAAATCATTAAAATCCTCCTGGATCGAGGCGCTGTCCTGCCAATGCCTCATGATGTCAGGTAATCAAATATTTATACTTATATAGGCAAGACTGTTTTGAGGGGGCATTAGCACAAACCCCTACAATTATTCATAAAATACTGAAAAAGATGTTTAAAAAGCTCATAATAATGAAGAAAAAATTGACTTTTTCTTTAAAAAAAAAATAAGTATGATTCATTTTCTTTTTTTTAAATAAAAAAATAAAAAGGTTGGCTCATTTATCTTTTACCCCAGACCCATTTCAATCTAAAATGGGCTCTATAATAGGTGTAGTAAAATGAAATCCATTATTTTGCCAATAAATGGCTTTTGTAATGTGTATTTCGCTTTATATAAGTGCAATTTCTTTTACAATATATATAGTGTTAAAAAGATAATTGACTGAGCATTGTTTGAGTGCACATCAAAGATGAATACCAGTAAAGAGGAAATAGGTAATATTCCTGAGTTTTTCTTCGATAAAGGCGAAAACGCAAACCAGGTGAGTGAAAATGTGAATAGATTTCTGACACTGTAACAACCAACCACTTGTAATTTTGGTTTTCTTGAATACGGTTCGTTAATTTTGATGTTGAAGATGCATCACGCTCTGAAAGTTAAATTGTGAAAAATGTAGATATAATTATGTAAATCAGCTAACTCGACAATCATGGAAGCTTTTTTTTATTACTAATTAGATATATATTAATTTAAAAATATAAAATAGATTAAAAATAATATATTTATTTTTATTACACCTAATATGTTGGTATACAGTTAGAGTTGCATAAAATATGACCTAAAATGTCTCCTATACTTTTTACTGTAACCTGAATAGTTTTTTTTTATTTTATAAAGAAATAACAACTACAAAGAAAAGTAATTATTAGATCCTGTGTTTAGAACCACAGGGAGTATCACTGATGATTGTTTGGGAAGTTTTAAGAATAAGTATCAAAGTACAATTGAAAATAGGGATGTAATTAATCTCTGTCTTCATATTTCTTGTTGGATACAGAGTTGAGTTGAGTTTATTTATTTCCTTCATAGCTGCTTGTTGCATATCTGATGAAACGTCATGTCTAAATATGTGAATACTACGGATTAAATTGGGTGTTGCGTAAATTTACAAAAAAAGTATTTAATTGTAAGGGGAAAATATTAACGCTCTCATATATTATTCCTCCCTTATCATAGCTGATTGTAGCTAATCTCCTCCAAAAGATTCCTCAAAGTGTCATGGCTACCATGAGGATTTTCAGTTTCTTTTTTTTTTATCGTGCCGATTATATGGTACACAGGATTTTCATCACGATTTATAATGTATACTCCTTATTCTATAGTAAGAAACAAATACAGAACTTTAATAAGCTCATTTGTTTTTATTTATTGTCAGTACGCTTTAAATTATTCATAATTAATCCTGAATAATAAAAGTATAAAAATAAATTGTTCTTTATCTTGATTTTTATACTTTTGGCTTATTAAAAGACTCTAATAAAGGTTAATTACAAAAATAGAATGTGAATGAAATAGTATGATTTGATGAGACAGGGAGTACTTTGTCTCGCTACTACGCCTCATCTAAAGTAACATTCAGTTTAAAAAAATGAATGTGAAATCACTGCCCATTTTTTTGTATGAGTTGAACTAAACACCTCCAAGATTTCATTTAGTCCCTGGACTCCCTTTTTTCTTTATACTCTATTGGTATATCAATCAGGGAGCACTCTATACAGAGCACCTGGTGACGTCCTTGATGACTCTTACGTTGAATCAATATTAGCGTTTAAATACTTTTTCATGACAATTAGCAATATTTTTGTAAAAGAACAAATGTTTCATTCAATTTAGTTAAATTGTATCCATTCACAGATTATTCAAATTTTATATGATGGTTACAATGAAGCAGGAGTTAATGTTATTATAAAAACGTAGAAGTGCAACATTCCCTTTATACAACAAACATTTTAAATCGATTTCATTCCAGACTTTGGTAAAGGGGAATTACTGCAGTTAGCAGATTATCATATACAGAAATCTTAGAAATGAGTGGTCTATTGGTTCATTTCAATTTTTAATTACGTGTACTTGCATGACGGTTGTGGAATCACATCCTTCAATTATTTGCACATAATCAATTTCTAATTTAGTATTTATACTCTCTTATTTTACCATGTATCTTTTTCAGATGTGGCTGTGAAGAATGTATGACGTCGAGATTCGAGGATAGCTTACGTCATTCAAGATCTCGAATAAATGCTTACCGGGCTTTAGCTTCTCCGTCTCTTATTGCTCTTTCATCCAAAGATCCTATCCTCACAGCGTTTGAGCTCTCATGGGAACTTCGGCGGCTCTCTTTTGCGGAACATGAGTTTAAATGTGAATATTTGGTAAGATTTTTAATTACTGCGTTAATGAATTGGCCCATGAACAGAAAAAAGAGTCAAGGTTAGTTCTCTAAATGTCCCTGTATTCACACGGATCAATGTGCAATGTTACTGGAGCATTATAAAAATAAATTTATATTTTTAAACTTGTTATGGAGAATATGACCTAGATTCATAAGAAAACAAGTTGATTAAAAATAAAGACGTAGAAGTTTTAAAACGATATTTATTTATATATATTATTTTCTAAATAATAATTTGACAAAAAAATATTTAAAAATATATTGTGCATAATAGAGAAATGATTAGCAATGACATTTTACAGACTCAATATCGTTGTCTAAATCCTCAAATTTATCGTTTTTATGGTCGTCCAAATTAACAAGGAGATCGCCTCTGGCGGCAACCGCACTAATTCCATCATCTGAAAAGTCTGAATCGTCAAAAGCCTCAAGAGTACAACCCTCTCTCACAGTAAATGACTCAATGTCATTTTTATACTTGATATTCGATAAAGAGATCAAACTAGAAAAGGATCTTTCTTCTCCGTTACTCAAATAAATAGGATCAAAGTCATCACTTACACAGTCCTCCTCATCATAGAGAACAGCACAAACACTGTCCAGCATTGGGGGACACTTCGACTCCTTAATATTTGAGTTAGGGTCAATGCGTCTCTGTTGTCCGCTTGGATCAAGACCAGGGCAAGTACACATAACAGAGCTAATTCGATCAACCAGAGATTTCCGATCCAAGTTTTTGTACATGTGATAGGACTTATGATGACTCCGGGCATCCATGCTGAAACTCTTTCCTCGATCCTTAGCTGTTGTTCCGGAATGATCGTAGCCCGTAAATATACAGCCTTTCCGAAGTACCACAGCCTCTGCGTCATTCCGGTGCGACCATCCGAGCTCTGTATAACCTACAGGAATGGCTTTTTCCCATCCTTCACAGCCGTCGTCGTCATAAAGAACGGCGCAATACCCCAGAGGAACCTGCTTTTGAAGGCACTCATTACCCATCATCATGTCAAGGAGCTGTGCCTTGACGGCAGTTGAAATGTAACTTAGAAGTAGTAAATATTTGACCCACATGTTCCTTGTGAAGTATTTAAATGAACTAAACTCTAGATTTTTGAATATATCTTTTTTTGAGTGGGATTTCCAGTTGTTGTTTGTTGTTTTGATTTTCCAATAATCACATTTATAACTTGCTTATTGAGCGTAAAATAATGAAAACGCTTTTCACTACAAAGATGCAATTTTCATTTGATTAAATAAAAAGATAATTGAAATCAAATGTTATTTGTGGGCTTTTTTATACGTAATTATAGCCTTCTTCCATAAAGTTGCCCAAATTGGCGACATATATAAGTTCAACATCATTAATCCAATTTACGTATCGATAAAAAACACTTGAAGGAAAAAAAAAATATGTACTTGAGATTAATATATTGTATTTATGGAGCTCAATAAAACAGTTTGCAAAACGGAATTTTCCGACCTTTTTCAATTGTTTAACTCGGCATTACCCCGTAAAACAAACATACACAGTGTATATTTTTGTCAGCTGACCATAGTTCCACTTCTTTTCTCCTAATCATTGTTCTAAATATAAATTGATTTAATTAGAATTCGTTCCCTTTAATCTATAAATTCCCTAGAATTATTGAATTATAACTCCGTATATGAGGAGAATACACAATCTACCATCTGTTTTTGGGGCCTTTCATTCGGAGGAAAATTTGTGTGAAACACTCAAATGAACAAATGGAATAGTTTAGCCCATCAAAGCTCAGAACACTGATGAGGGGGGTAAAGGTAAAAATAGATAGTTGACAACAAGTTAAAAGGTAAATTTTTATGACAGTGAGGTAACGTAGAAAAATTAATTTCAAACGACCCTTTTCTTCAAAAGATCAGCCAGATCCTTATGATAAAAAAAACTATGGCAAGCATATGCAATTTTTGCTGAAATTGATAGAAAGCTTTATAGTCGCATTTATTTAATATATTAGCTTAAAAACAGCAGCGTCTTGTATGAAAATACCGAGTTTTAAGCATATTTAATAAAAATAGTTAAGAGATTTTTTTTAATTTGAGAAGTTTTATAATTAATTTTATACACGAATTCAAATGTTTCCTAACTAGTGATATAAAATATTCTAAGTGGTCATATATAATACTACTTATGACAGCTGACTTGAAAGTGTATTTTGTTACACCTAGTGATGGACAAAATGTAGAAAAAAATAACAGTTTTTGAGATTAGAAAAAGAAACAAGATATGCAAAGAATTAGTGCGGGGCACTTATGATTCATGAGTGGGAGAATATTTCTAAAAAAAACAACTAAAAAATGAGGGTAGGATGGAGCAAGAGTGGGAGGATGCTTACTATTTTTAAACATTTGTTGGAGAGACAGCTCACAAAATGGATTAGTGAACAGGAGAGTGTTATTTATTTCTTGAGCGGCACTAATGATTTGCATTTTTATTCAAATGACTTCTAACATGACGAGACCAACATTTTTCCAGACTCCCTGTTTGTACTATACACTTTATTATGTAACTTTATTTTTTGTGATTTTGATATACATACTAGTATTGAGAATTGGACCAAGGCCAAATTATTTTCCTGTTTGATCTTAAGTGATTTTTTCTCTATCAACTTAGACCGATATTTTACTAAATATAGATAAAAGTGTTTAGATTTAATTCAAGACCGAACTTTTTTTGGGTTCGGTGTGAAGCGATTTTTTGTAGACCGATTTGAAGCAAAATTTCGGTTCAGACGAAATACAAAACTTTATATTTTTAAAATTATATACAATTTTTTTGATCTCAATCTTTGTACCAATTGTCATTTGTCTCTCATGTCCAGATTTATAACCTGTACAAATGTGATTTATGCAACTCACTTAACAGCATATGGTGTTATTGTGCACATGTTCACCATTGTGAAATACATATGACGCCATCAACAATTCATCGAAAGAATCAGTCTAAAACGAATTTTTATATGAGACTGATCTAGACCAAATTTGTTTTGTGTGATTGATCTAGATCAAATTCTTCTATGGAACCGATCTAAATGGAATTTTTGTTTGAGACCGGTTTATACTGAACTTCTATAGTGGACCGAATTAATTCGTTCCATTAAAAATCTTAAAATCTCAGACTGGTTTTTGATTATCAGAACGAATCCTAAAACTAAAACATACATACATATATATTCAAAATAATTTTTAAGTTTGGCTTTCCAATGATTTTTTTAATGATATGTTTCTTTTAATTCTTGGCATTTCAACACGCTCTAATAACTTTTTACAATTTTTTTTTTTTTTGTAAAAAGAAGAATGAAAAAAAAAAAATTTCTTCTATTGGAAGTCTCAACATGTTTCCCTTTGTTCTCTGTCTGAATTATAAATCAAATTGAGATTTGTATGAGAATAAGGCCCTATTTCTATAGATTTTTAACATTCATAAAGTGAGGCCAGATGTTGTTGGTTGTAATTTACAAGAGTAAATTACGTAGGGCTGCAGTAAAAATCCAAATTAGTTATATACTGTTAATTAGCACTCTCGATTTCAATTCCTTGATTATTAATTACACTATTTAACAAAAACAAAACTTTCTTTCTTGTACAAAAATGAAATATTCTCAATTTTTTATTCTGAGCTTATTTTAAATTTAATTCCAAATATGTCCTTACTTTTTCTCTATTAGCTTTAGAGACAGTAGAAAAATACCATAATTTTTGGTATTTTAAAAGCTCGATCTTTAAAATTTTAAAAAATGCAGATTTTAGATGGAGCTGGGGCTTGTTATTACCGTATTTCAATAGGCTGACTTCAATCCGTTCTGAAAATTTAGAGATATGTAACCCAATTTATCATGTGAATTCATTAGCATCTCAATTTTTTTTTAGTTCAACTTAGGAAATTGTATTTACTTAGGGATATGGGAATTTCGTAGAGGACTAGGATTAAGCGGTAAATAGATTTATGGTATTACTTAATTAAGATCCTTGGTAATATCAGCTGCTTATTATATAATTGAGGGGGAGAAAATGAATTACTGCTATAAATAGGAAAACTTTCTACAAATAAAATAGTATTAGTGCAACGAAAATAGTATAATTATCTATTTATACGTTTATATTTATTTTTCGTGGAACAATTTATACCAATGATATGCAACAATTCTTCTTTCAGAGAAAGATTTTAAGAGCACAACGATCGATTAAAGAAAAAAGAGCAGCTCAAATTACCGTTTTTTCTTTTCTAAATGTATTTTTTGAGACAAAAATCCCATCTCTATGTATCGTATACCTCTCAAGGCAAAAACACAGAGGTTGTCCGGGGCAATAAATGCGAATGTATTCATTTTTCCTTTGTTTATAAGGGATTATTAAAATTAAAAATCAAGTAAAAACTTTAATTCAAACTGAATAATTGTTATTTTATAAATGTAAAAAACACAATTATATAATAACTCAAAAGGTCAACCTACATCATTTTCAAATTTTAAATGACATATATAGTGGGTGATGGGTTAAGTTAACTCAAAAACAATCCTGAACAAAGTTCAAGGAAAAGATCAATGTCAATATATTTTTATATCATAAAGGCACAATATTTCAAAAGAAAATCAGATTAATAACTAAATAGAAATTAACAATAATTTGTGTAAAAATACAAGTGTATTCCATACTCATTTTAAAGAACAATCATTCTAGGTTGCTTTTGTGTTGATGGGCCACATATGTATGAAGTACTTATATACCCTTTATTAATGTATGTATAGTTGTTGTTTTTTTACAACATTAAATAAATACTAGAACATTAATATAATTTACAATTACAAAAATAAATTATAGTTTTTGTGCTTTGGAAAGAAATGTATTTATTGACGTTTGACAACTTATTTAAATTAAGAAAAATAATAATCATATGATTAATCAATTTGTCAATTTTCTTAATTCAATTGAATTTCTCCTTATATATACATAAAACGGAAGAAACATTAATTTTAAGAGTCGTAAAGAAAATTAAAAGTGCTTCATGTTGAGTAAAACATATTTCTAGCTGATAATTATGATTTGAAAAATTGAGTTCATATCTTTTTGTCGAAAATTTTGATAAGAATTATAGGTATAGTATAAGAAAATCCCTTATTTTTTTCTATAAATGTTTATCTCATTATCAAAACAGTACTTACTCAACTAATGTCATTATTTTATCTACATTTTCAACAATTGCCCTTCCAGAGCGTGGTACATCTTTGACATCAAAATTACTGGAACGGAATTCACGAAAACAAAATTCTGCTTGATTGACAGTTACAGTATCCAAACCATAAAAAATATTCAAAGTTCGAAGAAAAACTATAAAATATGAATATTTTCTCTTTGGTGGTGTCCATTCTTAACAAATACTCCAAAAATATTGAGTCAAACAATCACAAAACTTTAAAAAAATATTTTTTTTAGAACGAAATCTTAAGTTCTAGCATCATTTAGTGCAAACTGATCCCATTTGCACAACGGAAGATACACCACTCTAAACCCCATTCAATGAATTAATGATAGATTACTTTATATTAACGAGTGTAGAAAAAGTAATGAGACCTTCTAAAAATACATTTTTGAATAGGTATTGCTGATTAAATGTTTAAGTTCTGAATATTTTTAAATGTTTTCGATTCTAAGTCTTTGATTGATGTACAAGTTATAAACAAACACTATATATATCTCGAGATGGAAGCAAGAAGAGCCATCTTAAGTAATTTAATCAGCACCAGGAGGACCACCTTCGATATCATGAAGGCCTTAAACGTGAACAAGGTCACAGTCTGCTAGGGCTAAAATCGTTTGGGAACAACGTTAAGGCCAACCACATGAGTGGAATACTCACCAAAATTGAGCCTGAAGACATCATGGAGGCCTTTAAGGTCAATCCAACGATGAAGATGTCAGAGTACACCAAGAAGAAGGATATGCATCGGTTTACTCAGGAAGATCGCTTAGAAGAATTCAGAGGTCACTCCTGTCAAAACTTCAAAATAACTCTGTCTTCAGCGATGTGACTTCTGATCCAAGAACCTTTGGCCCCCTTAGAGCCCATATCTTAATCCACTGGATTACTCCATTTGGTGTCAAATTGAGAAAAATGCCTGTAAAGTCCATCAACCGAATATTGATGCCCTGAAGACTGACATTTTTTTTTCAAAAAAATGGAGGATAATGAAAAAGGACAACGTTGCCATATGGACAAGTGTTCTGGAGCGGTTGGAGGCTGTCATTGGGACTGATGGTGTACAGATTCATAACTAATGTGCATTGTTATATTATAAAATTATATTTTGTATGTACAACATCATCCTCATCAATTATGAATATTTAATAACTATTTAGAGGCTCGTCTCAGTACTTTTTCTACACTCGATGCACCTTTTATAATAAACACTGAATTTTAAGATCGGATAACTCGAAAGTTACATAGAGGATACACCTCAAATACAGGGTCGCAGCTAACATAAAAATACACAGTGTATTTTGTTTGTCACCTGTTGATTTTTCCACACATTTTCTCCGAACCAGTGTTCTGAACAACGTTTATTGGTTGAATTAGAATTAGTTTCTAGTAAACAGTGAACAATTTCCGACAATTATTGAATAATAATACTATTATTTGGAAGAATAGGTAAATAACCAACCTATTTTGGGCCTTTTTATTTGTTTCTTTTCAAATGAAAGTTTGTGTGATACAATAAAGCTAACGATGTGCTAACAAGGATTATTTTCAATATCATCTTTATTATATTTCATTGAAAATGAATACAATGTTATAGGTGGCATGTCATTTCTAAGTTTACATTATGCATATTCTGATAGGAAGTTGGAGGGCGTCCTGCCCCCCCCTGATCTGTAATAAATATATGAAGAGGCGTCAAATTAAGAATAAGTGATTTTTTTTTTTTTAGGGAAAAATAAGATTACAAATTTCTTCCAAAAAGAAGATTTAAATAGGGACAGTAAAATATATTCTGGAGATTGCCTAATTGAAATAAGATCTTACTTTTTTTTTTTAATACAAAAGATTATTTTTAAATATGCATTGTAGATGCGGTAAAATTTCCCCTGTGAATGTCGTGCCCCGTATTTTGACTTTTTCTTAAGTATTGTATATTTTGTAATTCGAAAAAGTGGCCTGAAAATCAGCATACTTAAAATTATTACTCAAATCACAAGTTATATGATTTGGTAAAGTTGATGTTTGTATTTTTTTTTATTTTTTTATTTCAGTCATAAATGATTTGAAATTTTTAACTATACACTAGATTCTATATTAAATATGGTTAAAGTCCTCTTATTTTACCAAAGTTAGTTTTGGTAGCATCCATATCCAAATATATATAGGGTCATTAGTTTAATATATGCAATAGGCTGTGTTGTACTTATCATTTCCTTGAAAATAAAAAACTAGTAGTGGTTTTTAATGTTGTTGTTGTTTTTTTCATGTAATTTTCAAAAAGGTAGGAAAACGCTTTCAACTTCACTTTGACAATTTTAAAATAGGCAGGTTTTTTTCTAAATTTTCCAATGCTGGCTTTGTTATGTAATTTATAGATATTTTTACAGCGCGTGATTCTTCCTTGTTTGCTTTCTCTGGTATAAAGTGGAATAAGTAAATACTCCTAGGCTGACTAACAATACTATAGTGTTCTTGCTTGATCCTACCCATGTATGACTGTTCTCTACCCATTGCTTCCATCACCACATTAGTCAAGTAGATTTTTCCAACAAAGAGAATACAAGAGGTTGGCTCCTCTACTTCATACCTCTTCCCAAACTCGTATTTCATCAACTTCTCCTTCGCTTTTCTAATCTAATTTTTGTCTATGATTTTCATTGGGTTATCCTCTGTGATTACTTCGGTGTCAATGAGTGCAGCAGTTTCTCTTGCTGGTATTAATCTCAGGCCAGTACCATACCTAATACTAGCGAGGGTTATATGGGGAAGTGTATAATATTTTCTTCTCGCATTTGGCAATGCCCCAGAATTACAAACATTGTCATGGACAAATTCAGTATTCTCTTCAAGTTCCAACAAGATGTAATAAATGACAAATTGATTGGGGCTTTGTTTTTACTTTTCCCATTTTTTTCCACCTGTAAATAATTTATACGAAATATGGTGATAGTATTAAAACAAATAGAACCAACAAAAAACAAAAAAATATAGGCTTTAATAGGAAAGAAGCTTAGCCCAGTTGAGCTTAAGCTTTTATTTAAATAATTAATTACTTTATTATTACGTGTGTTAACTAATATAAAGTCTATATAAATTATGTTGAAATCTATTTTGGCAATGGGTTTATAAAATACTTATAATTTAACTGAAAGTATCAGTAGGGTTCAATGATGACTTTTAAATCTCCACCAAGTATAGCTTCATCAAATTGTAAACTTACTTAAGTTAAGTTATATGAATATCTAATAAAGACATTTAAAGAAATTACATAAAGGAAACCAGTGCTAGAAAATATTAGAGAAGACACCCGCATTTCCTCTAATATTCAAAGTGAAATTCATGTAGCTTATGGTTATTTTATCTTTTTGAAAATTACATTTTTGAAATTTATTTGAAAACAGGTAAGTAATTTTTTCTTGTAGAAGGTGATATTAGGAGAGGGAATAGTTACATTATCTTGTCAAAATTGTCACTATAATAACCAATATATTTGGAAGCTGAATTAAACATTGGCTTTAGATCTCATACACATTCAAGTTTGCATTGATTATATTAATTTTTAAATGTTAAGGAAACTTCAATCATATAAGTATGTCTGCCCAAGACATACTAACCTAATTTCTCGGTAACACAAATTCTATTTGATTGAAGATTTAAAGATGAAAAGGGTAAACTACTTCTCTTCATACCAAATTACGTCACTCGTTGCTCCTCCTTTCTATTCATTGAATACCAATTTGTATTATGACGTTTCCTTTCCCATTTTCCCGGAGTTTACATCTTGGTAACAGTTTGCTTTATTTTACATATGAAACAATAAATGCTTCGACTATTTTTGCGGCCAATCATTTCAAATGTACTGTGGCTAATAACACACACTGTTACCATCTTATATAACGACTTTTCAGATTTTCATTTTTCCAGATTTATGATATCTATTAAAATGAAAGTTTATATTCGGTCCTCAAAGTCTGCTATCTTATAATATTGTACAAACTACAATAATTCAAACTCTTAGTTTTATAACTTTCCACATAATTAGTAAAATCTAGAATATAATTAAATATATGGTAGAATAATTGTTTAAAGTGGCTAATTAATTAGATGAGGAATCTACATATAGATAAAAATAATTTGTTTTCATACGGATTTTCTTAACTCAACATTTGGCATTTTTAATATAATAATGGTAAATTTCTTATCTTTGTGCGCAAATAAATATAAGCTATTCTTCGATTCGAGTAAAAAAATTGGCTTTGTTCCAGTTCGACATTTGAGAATTTCCGAATATTATTTAATGTATTTTCTTTTAATTGGTCAGTTGGAGTTGTATCGATTAAGTATAAGTAAAAATTATACCATTCCTACCTCTGAACTAAGAATTGTCTTTAAAGTCCATAATTATAACGTATATTTTCTTATCTAGAAGAAACTAAGTATCGAACGTACGTAGTTGGATTCAAGAGAAAATTTCTACATACTGCCTTGTTTATTGGGCTATGTCGCTCCATTTAGTGTATCCTTTCAATCACAAAGAACAGTCTGAGGTTGTTTATCACTGTCCTATTGAGTACTAATAGAAATTTGACTCAACATTACGCAAATATTTTGAGTAAGGAAAAACTTTACAAAAAATATATGGAGCGAGATCGAGTTTTTGAATTTTGCATTGATTTGGGTCCGTGTTGGAATACTTTGCCAATTTTCAAGTTCGGTTGAATTCGAATGTTAAATGACTTCCAGATATTATGTGATGTGGTTTCTACTCTTTAACACACTACTTCCATCTTTGCCTTACATTTGAATTTCACCATCAACATTTTGTTATGTTATTCTTTTTTGTCTAAATATGGATAATCAAAAATAAAATTTTACCTCTAGGCCCTCATATGAACGTACTGGCCGCATACTTAAAAGTACATAGCATAGCAAAGTAAATAAATTATCTCATACTATCTTATGGCCAGCTGTAGTTCAAGCATGTGGATATCCGAATCATAAACTTAGTATTTTATAAATGTCATTAAGGAGGAAGAAAAAAAAGTTAGTCAAAATGATCATTTATAACTATAAAAAGCGCCCCTATTTTTTTAGATATCTTCCATTGTGAACTTTAAAGTTTGCAACAAGTTTAAACTAAAGATATGCAGCCATATATATTTTTTAATTTATAAACTTTATCATAGTTATACTGTATAATATATTTAGATTTACGACAAACAAAATAAAGTTAAAAAAATGGATTTATTCATTTTTTTAAATTATCTCGTTACATCAACAATTTTTGTGGATCTGATAAACGTTACGAACTTTGCATAAATTGAAAAAAATATTTTTAACTGGTTATTCTATCATTAAAGGCTTAAGCTTCCCCCACTTCATATTATGTCATAATAATTATATAAAATCACCCTTAAAATACGTTCTTTTAAGGACTTATGGAAGTTATGGGTTAAAGGATCAACTATTCTTTTAATATGCATGGAGAATCTATACTTGTTTTTGGCTGTCTTATTGAGAGATTACTCAAATGTATGTCAGTCGGAAAAAATGAGGTGTTTAAAATTGAAAAAAATAAGATTCAAACCCCCAAGAAAATAAATAATTCTTGTTAATTTCACACAGTCTTAAAACAAGGAAAAATAAGGGGAAACAGTATTACATCAGCGAAACTCAGTTGGATATCAATCTTTATGTAAATTTGATGAATGACATTGATACTTGTTAGTCTTCCTTTCATCCTTTTTCTCTTCTTCAAATGACCTCTGCATCAATAATATCATTCTCCTTATCCTAATACTACATAATCATAGGGCCTAATAAAAAATGAGATGTTCTGTTTTATTTTAGAATTGTTACTCTTGAAGTGAATGAATAATAAAAAAAATCCTTTGCTACATTTTATTAAAGCTATAAGATTTATTTATTCTCCTTCAGATTTAGGACTGTTATAATATGAATGTTTTATGTAAATATAATGGAACGACAGAACTAAAAATATATACATATAAATAAGGAAAAAGATTTATCGTCAGTCCTAAAATAAAAGCTTGAATGGCTGGATTGAAGAAGTAATTTTACATATGTTTTTTTATCGTAAAAAGAATGTACTCGCATGAAAATTTCCCGACGGAATATTGCCATCTGTAAGTTTTCCTCTGGAAAATTGTCATAAGACGAAAATTCCCATTTGAAAAAAAAAAATGCCTATAATTATACTCTACAAGTATATGTTGAGATTCATCTACCAAGCTTTTCCATCTAGAGATAGATCTGACCCATATGAGGGTATGATGAGAGTTTTCGAATCTGCAGATGGGCGAGTAAAAATAACCATCCTAATTTCCCACATTACACCCCAGAGATATGGGATTTGTGTTGGATAACCGTGGATCGATCCTCCAGACAGGTTACAAATCCCTTCCCCCCCCCCATCCACAATTCTTCAAATAACCACTTATATATCGCATATGTTCCAGGTCAGCGAAGTATAAGCTTTGGGGTTCCATACGAATTTAAAAACTCAAGCACTGCTTCAAGCACCATAACGAACCCCTTCTAATTTCCCTATCTTTTTTTACAATGGCAGCTTCGAAGGCCATTAACTATGCTCAAAGGTTATTCTGTAAATAGGAAAACTATTAAGGAATTTTAGATGGGTCAGTCCCGTCTATAGATACGAGATATCAACAAAAATATCTAAGTTACGCGTACAGCGACTATTTCTGAATTAGCTCGAGCAGAATTATGTGCCAGAGCTTTCATAGACTCCCAGTGTACACAAGGATGACCCTCTACGAAGTTTTAAAACGCCTGAACGATTAAAACTAGGTCACCATTTTTTTAAATTGATGTAGCATATTGTAACCCAACTTTTGGACTGACATATATGACAAATTGTAATTAAGTTTAAATCATATTAAATTCAACGATAAAAATTAAATTTTTAATTACCATGGCTGTAGGGAATTTTGTATGATCTTTTCAGAGAAATTGACCATTTAATTCAATTTTAACACATAAAACAATAAATAAAAATCTAAATCATCATATTTGAAGATGGTACCTACAAAAAAAATATATAATCTTAATACATTTATGCTCTTTTTTTTGTTATGATGTATCAAATGAATTATGAGTGAATGTTAAATTAAACAAAGAGTACATACATATTTATTAAAACAAAACAATTTGTTTTGAAGCTATAAGTTCAAATACCGGCAATAATAATGCAGCTTGTGTTCTACCTGAACAATTACTACACAAAAACTTTTACAATTTGCTTGAAGACACCATATAATTAAATTAGTTATTTCAACTGTTTTTGGGGAACCCATAAACTATTAAGGAATTTTAGATGGGTCAGTCCCATCTATAGATACGAGATGAATTATAAAACATACAGGATGTAACAAATAAAACTGTATAAATTTTGACTTCGTCATGATAAATAATGAGGTATTGCAGTCGAGTTAACGGCCATATGTGAGAGGTTGAGAGTATGAGAAACCACTTGGTTTCATTTTTCGGGGAAAATGTCTACAAAAATATCTAAGTGACGCGCACAGCGACTATTTCTGAATTAGCTCGAGCAAGATTATGTGCCAGGGCTTTCATAGACTCCCAGTGTACACCAATAGTTTATGGGTGCAACAACGTCATCATAAGTTCCATTGTTCAAAAGATTCATACAAAAATGTTCATTGCTCAACAAAACTGACTATTAACTTGGAACGACAGATGGAGAGGTGGTCAGTCTTTTCGAAGGCATACAGGATTTTACTATTGAATTTGCAAGAAATAATCTTAAAAAAAAGATATTAAAGAGACGAAACTAGATAATTATTAAAACTATAAATTATATTTCTTGTCGATACCTCTATGTGTAGAATTAAGTTCATGTCCCCTGGTGCAATGCAACGTCTCTGTTGGCTTTCAAAAGTGATATATAGATTTTGCAAGATTTGGATAATGAGATTAGAGCTGTTTTTATTAGCTGGTTTTATGTGTTAAAATTGAATTAAAATGGTGAATTTCTGTGAAAAGGTCATTAAAAGGTCACTAAAGCAATGGTTATTATTATTTTTTATTTTGCTGAGCTTAATGTGATTTAAACGTAATTGCAAATTATCATGTTGATGCGTTAAACAACAGTGTTACAATATGCTAAAGAAATAAAAAAAAGGGTCATGACCTAAATTTCAATCAACTTCAATTGACGTTATTTTGAACAAATAAATATTAATTTTGTTGAAATAATTATGAAATATATTTTATTGTAAATTTAGTAAGCTCAAGTTATTGTTTTTTTACAAAAAAAGCTTTAATCTGAAGCATATGGTCTATTCAAAAAAATACTCCCTCTTTTCTTTAAATATGTAAATTTTCAGAACTTTAGGGGTGTTGAACTACCTTTAAATATTTTTCAAAACTGTTCAAAATTTTTTTAAAGGTTTTTTGTACAATTAGAAAACAATTTTAGATCCTAAGCCATTAACTTTTCCCAAAAAAATGATTTTATTGTCAGCCTACCGGTCCTCGACATCGTATGGAGTGAGTGCGAGTTCCTTCTGCTCTTCTTCTTCCTAACAAAGTAAAGGCTCACCAAAGAGGACTAGTCCAAGAACTTGCAAACTGGGACTGTCTATAGTTTTATCTACTGGCCTTAGGTGACGTCAAGAATAGTGTGATCTCATGGCTGAACAAGGTACCCTGTTTGTTCTAACATGCCTTTGCGCAGGCCCAGAATGTCAAAAAATTTCGAGACTGGCTCGAACCCTATGTCCCCACTTTCCTTGACATGGAGACCCGACCTCTCCCATCCCCCCAACAGTTTACCAAAGATAAACTTCTTGGACTTTTACGTCTAGAGGGAGTTAGGGACAAGACTTTTGATACCAAGAAGCTAGATCACATCAAAACGCCTGTACCAAGTACATGGTTGAACTCGTGGCGGCGGCTGACAGCGGTCGAATCGAATAAAATGTTCTTTCTATGCTAATATTGTTAAATAAAGTCCGTAGACCTTGAACATGTTACTCTCGTTATTCATCTTGATTGAGTCAAACTTTGTCTGGATTTATCTGTTAGACCCTTTATATTATTCAGACAATTTTTCTTCAGATGACAATTTTCCAGCGTGTAATCTTCCTCGAGCATGTAATTATATAAAGTACGTATCATAAGGCGAGGAAATTGCTACCTTTACAAACTTATTATACGATTTGCAACTTTTTGCACAACAAATATAGACTATACATCAATTAGGATACTCTTTCCTGCTCTTATTTGAAAATAATCCCTCTGGTTAATACAAAATAAATGAAAATATAAGGGGTATAAGATGCTTAATATAGTGACTTTTTACATGCATAAAAGTTGTAATAGGATCCTTTTATCCTATCTATGAAATTATATACATACTTGTACAATGTGGACAATGACAATCAAATTAGGTTTTTAATGAACTTTGGGCCAACCATTTATTTTATTTGACATAATACAATTTATGTTATTAAGCTATGCTGGACAATCATGCAGCTTTTGTAAAAGTAATTAATTTTAAAGACTAATTGAGACATAAAAATAGGTAATGTAAAATATATTAATAAGATTGATGGGTACATGAATAACTTTCTAAGATGTCAAAAGTTTGAACTCAATAAATATATTATTATGCAAACGTACTTTAACTGTTTAACTATGGCATTATAATTTATCTAATTACTAGGAGGAGTATTTGGCAATTCTCAGTGTTATTGAGCATCGATAAACACACAACCATACGTTGCTATAATAATAAAGATATGTATAGAGTTGTAGAGAATGTGACCAGCCGGTATTCTAAAATAAATAAAACCGAAAATTAATATAGTAATACTGACAATTTGAATAATTTTTTGGTGGAGAACAAATTAAATTAGCTGCTAGTAGCTAGTTGATTATGAAAATATCCAACAAACATACTGTGTATCTACCAAAGGTAAGCTGGAGTTACTCCTACGTCGATCTTTAATTATACTCTAAGTCTAAGATGGATTTACAATCATGACTGCGTAACTCTTTGTCATTTAAAACCACACAGACTAGTGATTACTATTTATACATAGATTATCTTTCTATAAGAATAATGATAACAGCTTTAGAAAATAAAAAAAACTATTCCAGCTGCAAAGTTACAAAAAGCCGCATGCTCGTCTAAGTAGATATTTTCTACAACTCTAGGTATGTACTAGCCTTTTTTCAAAAATGGCATACTAAGCTTTAGCAACACAGCCTCGTTGCTATATTGTTTTTTCTCAGATCAAGTAATCACGTAGCTCTTATATATTAAATGCACACTCAAAAATAAGGCGTCAGCAGATGAAAAGACACACTTTGCATTAAAAATAAAGATATAGGTGAATTCAGTTTACAGCAGAGGAATGAAATCTGTGGTCTTTTTGAAAAATTTATAATGTGATGATTTTACCAAAAAAAATACATCTACTATAGTGTTTTCAAAATTGTGAGACCATGTAGTACTATGAAGCATTTCTCTGAACTCATTGTAGATAGAGATACCAACCGTTGTGACTGCCATATTAAAAAGTATTGGCAAATTAGGAGGGGTCTTTTATGGACCATGGAACAGCGATTATAATATATAATCTACCTCGAGGCACCAAGCTTATACTACAGGTCAACCCATTGACCTGGAGCATAGGTGATTCTATAGGGGGTTCATTGAAATAGCAGTAGTGGTTTTAACCTACTTCAATGTACTACGATTATCTTATACAAATCCTGTTAGCTGGGGGTTCAATTTAGGAAATCTTGAGATTTATTTTATTATTGCCAATCTGCAGATGGGAAAACTATTGATGGATACTTATATGAGTTAGACAAATCTGTATATGGGACAGATTGGTAGATGAATTACTATAAATATAGTAAAATTGTGGCAATTTTGCAAGGGACAAGAAGAATCATATCGAATGCGTATATAAAAGGACTGTAGGTGATGTAAAAAGCTATCATATCTTCCAAACTAGCCATTCAGAGTCTGTTCCTTTAATGGCAACTCTTCCCTCAGAGTATTTATTCAAAGAGTTGACTACGGATATCCAAGAATTTAGAAGATTTTTACAGTTTGGACAAGAACGGATGGCTATTAATGAAGTTCAGTATGTATAAACATACAAAAAAAAAATCTTATATTTAATGGTAAATAATAATATAAAAACAACCATTCTATTCTTTGTATCAGAGGCACGACCCCAAACTTGGAGGATTGTGAAGCTTTATTAGTGATTTTCTAATATTGGACGAATAACTGTTTAGTAGGAAAACTTATATTAAATAAATTACAACTTGCTAATAACACTTACACTACTCGTGAAATTACCAAATGTATAATATTGTTTTGATCTACTAATGTTACTTAGAGTTTTCTATATTTTGATGTTTTTTTGTTGTTCTACTATTCTAATATAAGTGTATAGTTATTTGAAAAAAAAAGATGCGTTAGAAAAATATATTGGATACTCATGAAATGGTAGTCCACTCGCCATAAAAATTCCATTCTCATATCCTATTAATATTGAACCATTTAGTTTAAAACTTAATTAATGTAATTTCGAGACTTTCATAGACAAAAAAATCCGTTTTGCGCGGACACACTGTATTATACTAGCCCCTATTTAGGTTTGAATATTATCCACTTAATGAAAGAAAATACATGGAAACACTCATAAGTACAATATATTGACCTATATGGAAGAACTTTGGGACTTATCTTATTATTTCATTCATTTTATGATCCAATAAAGGCCCTTTTCTACTTTTTTTATCCCCTTCTCCTCCTCTTTCTTTATTGCTCCAAGAAGTCATAAAAATTTATCAAACAAATATTTGTAGGCTCTTAAAACCACCAGCAAAATATATATTTAATGACTTTTGTTATTGTCTTTCAGGAACTAAGAGCACAATGCCAAAAATTTGCAACCGCTCTTTTGGATCATACCCGTAGCTCTTACGAATTGGAGATCCTATTGAATCACGATCCCACAGGACCTGTGTATCAACATGGAGAACGAATGCACCTTAACCGTCTCAAATTAGCTATAAAATACAGACAAAAAAAAGTAAGATCCAACGTAATTTTATATAAATAAATTTAATTGTGACAAATATGATCATTTCTAATGGCCTTTAGGGAAAGAGTGGGCATGAAAAGCAAACAACGAGCCAGCATTTTCTTTATATTCGGATTGGCTTCCAATTGTTCCTAATTTTGAGCATACTTAATATACAAATTCCATTATTTTACAAAACTTGATCAATTATAGAAATATTGATTAGAAAAATGGGAATTAAAAAGTAATATATGTAATTAAAAAAATTTACATCATATGACTCAACTTAGATGAGCGCACTTTTTCCTTTAAATTCCATGAACTTAGTTATAAATTCTTCCTTTTTATTACGTGAGCTCAGGAACTATTCAGTTTTACATAATACTTTTTATTTTGAGGCTGAACTTCTGATGTCAACTCTTTTATTCAAATTCTTTAATAGTATCTAAATAATATTTTGTTAATTGAAGGTTTTGTGACTTTGTTTTTATAGACTATGTATGCAATTTGTTCGAACAAAATAGATGAATACATTTTAATGTCATAGTTTTTATTGTTTATTGCAACCTTTAAAACAAAATAAACAAAGGCCCAAAATCATTTTGTAGTAAACCAATACCGAGGGGTACATTTACATCTGAACACTAACAAATTCAAATATTAATGGACGTTGAGTGATTCAAATTAATTGATATTTAGATATATTAAAGCAATTAGTTAAAAAACAAAACTGATCTCTCTAGCTCACGTATAAGTCGAGAAAATGAAACTTGAACGTGATCCACTAATTTCCATTCGCGCACTCCAGCCCAGGACCACATTGTACGCCGTTTGCAAGTCCAAAACCTTGGAGAGCAAGAAGGGCTCTCTCAATAAGGCCAAACTGGGCCTGGAGAAGTTAAAGAAAACAGCCCAGGGCAATCTTCTCAAGTCAATGAGGGATTATGATAGATATCTTGGGGTTTCACACCAGACTATCTAGAGAGCTATCAAAAAATTGGGTAGAAATATTTTTTTGAGGGTTGAGAGGCCACTTTTTACACCAGCAATGAAAGAACCCCATCCCCTCCCTTGCAAGACTATCTTGAACTCTTTTTGTCCCCCCACAGCCATGATGCCAACTCCCTCGTCTACAACTTTTGGAAGCATGTCGAGGGAAAGTCCTTCAGTGTCCTTCATTCACCACTGAGTCCCTCAAAGCCACTGTCAGCCAGCACTCTGAGACAACATGACAGAGGACTATATCTGCAGTGGTTGCCAGGCCTTCCCTCACTGCCTGAAGCTTTAATTGCCACTATGGGCGGTTACTTTAATTATTAATAGAGCTCAAACTAACCCTTATTTAGAGTATATATTTTGTTAATTAATAAATTATCTTGTTGAAGTTTAAAATTCAAACTGTTCAGATTTTAATGGACCACTCGGTATATCTTCAACTAAGAAATTATTATTCAATAATGATTTGATAAAACTTCTTCACAGATTAACAAAAGCTAATTCAAATTACACAAAGAAATGCAAAAACAAATATAGTGTCAATTGGTCTATTCGTGAGATGGGGCCCTGTCACTCATTCGATAAAGGCTTTAAGCTATGTAACTGTTTTGTTTGTTTTTTGGTCCTTTATTAGCGTACATGCTGTATATTTACTGATAACTTACGCAAAACAAAGTATTATATGAAAAAATTATTGAAGAGAGAAAGCCTTCTGTGTTATTTAAATGTGAGTTGAGGGGGACGGGCAGAAGGCAGGAACGAGAAAGAAAGTTTAATATCTTCAATATCTGCTCAGTTGTATATTAGTACAAATATTTTACTTTAAAATATTTGTTATTCTTAACAAAAAATAGTACAAATACAGTTGATCCATTTAATAAATGCAATATTGAAAGGATTTATAGTAGGGGTAAACCGAAGAAGCATTGGAATTGTCAAGAATTGGCATTTTTTAAAGTATCAAATATCAGAATCAGCTCAATACTGCCAATTCTACTGATACTTATGCATACTTTTAATTTTCATTCAATACACCTTAAGTTGATAACTTTGACATATATAAAACATATTTCGTGTAAAAAAGAGATGCCAGGAAATTGCTTGTAAATTCTTATCATGTCCACTTCCATCTATTGAAAGTGAAAAGATTATTCAGTAATACTTGTAGTATATATTGGCTAAAAAGTAAATAAATTGACTCCGGAACACGGAAAGGAATTGAATTTTTTAAATTTAAATATAAAATTATTTACAGTAATTATTATGATTGATAAATTTATTTATTTTCTTGGCTAACCCTAGTGAGTAGAAAATTAAACATGAAAAAAAGTAAATTATTTTATTATTTGTTAATGTAATTATTTTATACAAAATAAAAATTAGATTTAGGAATCGTCAATAAAGACGGTATCGGAATCGGCTTAAATTTTGGTTTTCGATATATCCTTAATTTATAGACTAAAAAGACTTTAAATACTCTTAATCCCCAGATCCGAACAATAAATAAATATAATTTAAACTTATTTTTCCCTGTGCATTCTTACTTATAAACCACATTTGCAAAAGTTCAGAGGATTATCTTTATCTTTTATCGCAAAAGTGGTTTAAACATTTTGATATGTTATTATTTCTATAAAAAAAAAATCAGGACAGTTATTTGTACTCGTGGATTGATTAGTATTGGGTTTCAGTCTCAATATCAATGACGGATCTAAAACGGTTATGATCCTTGAAAAAAGTTCAATCTGGACCGATCTCAAGGAAAAATTCGTTCTTGACTGGTTTCATTTAGAATTGGATCAATCCCTATTCTATAAATGAATTGTTGACAAAGCAAGGAATACTAGAACAACTGGAAAGGAAACAAAAATATCCCGCTCACACAAGAAGGCTGACTCTCTCTTTTCCCTATAACTACAAAAAGGAAAAATGACTACTATGATTTATGAACATTTATAAATTTATTCAACTCGTAAAAAATCATCACAATCTTAAATTCATCAATTTCTTAACTTATCCTAAATTATATTTATCATTTAACTTAATAATTTCATTTTATACCAAGACAAATTAAAATTTAATTTATATTACTTTCGATATTCATTTAGCATAATTTTTTTTTTTTTACATAGTATAAAAATAGTTTTTATTTCGTATGTAATAATAAAAATATAATATATGAAGTACAATCATCTGTTAGTTCGAATACAGTTTGGCAATGTTTTTGTTGTTGTATTGATGATGACAAATATTTTATCTTCAGTAAGCAACGTTGAAAAGTTTATCGATATTTTAAGAATATAGGTAGAAAAACAGTGACCAGATTTGCAATTTTTTGATGGCTTGTCATAGGATATTTGATAAAATACAGGATAAATACTCAATTACTATTACTTATTAAAAACTATAATAATATCCTCAATTAAAAGTAAAGTGATTCTAGAATATGACTGCTCATAGTGTAAACAAAACTGTAGACATAATAGGAATCTCTGATCATTGCTACAAAACTTGAACGTATCTCACTTCTACATAAGTTTCTAATAAGTTCATTTCTAGTTGAATGTATTATGACGATAACGGTAGTTGAGTATTTACTTTTTTTATTTTCCTGATTTAATGTCATATCATAGTTATATATTTTTAGAGATGTGCAGACATAGCAAGTTTTTGGATAATGATTGTGATCCGACAATATAAATACTATTCCTTGCTGGTTTTGAAAATCCTCCAGAGAAATATATAGCAGGGAGATTTCCCTGTAATGTTCTCAATTTGCATATCATGTTGATCTACTTTCAGGGATAAGATTTTAGAAATTATTCTTTCTTCGGCTTTGTATGGATTGACTTGAACAAGTTGAATTGTGTCAAATAATGAAACTATTTACGTTCCAGTAGTATCCTTTGGATATTTGTTAAATAAACAATTTTCCCTGGAGTACAACTAAGTATATTCACTAATTTATTTTTGTTGAAATATGTATCACAGATTGATAAGACGAGAAGAATTCCCTTTTTTGCACTAGCTAAAATCATTTTTTTATTTTAGAGGCGGATATCTTAAATTGATTTATATACCATGCTAACTATTTCTTCAACAGGTCATTCCTGTTGTTTTAAATCATAAAACCGTTTTAAAAGTTTGATTTTCCTTTTTCCGTGTAATTTCAGGAAGATATTAATTAAAATAATTGTTTGATATATATAAAATACTATTTTGCTGGTGTTGAAAATCCTCTAGAAAATAAAATATCATGAAATTTCCCCATAATGTTTCAATTTGATATCATTATTGAAAAAAAATTTGCAGAACATAAGGGTTTAATTTCATCAAATCAAGTTAATAGTTTCAACTAAAGATCCCAATCTTATCTTTTCTTGGCTTTATATAGGTGGACTTGAAGATGAGAATCCTGTCAAATAAGGAAAATATAAATGTGAAAGTAATATCCTTTAGAGATTTGTTAAATACAAAGTTTTCCCCTACAAAAAAACTATGTAGTACATTCAACCAATTCATATTGTTAGTATGGGCAGATTGATAAGACGATGAAGAATTCACTTTTAGTTATTTTTTTGTAATAACGATAATCTTTTTTTTTATACATATACCATGCTAACTATTTCTTGGTAAGAACAGGTCATTCTTGTTATTGTAAATCATAAAACTATTTTATAAGTTTGATTTTCCTTTCCCTAGAATTTTCCATTAGGGTATTAACAAAATAGTTTATACAAATATAAATTACTACTCCTTGCTGTTTTTGGAAGATCCTGAAAAGAAAGTTTTATATTTAGGAGATGTTATTTTTGGTATAAATGACCTCATAGATTGATAAGACGATGAAGAATTCACTTATTTATTTTTTTCAATAACTAGATTTTTTTTTTATGCAGATATCTTCAATTGATGCATGTATCATGTATCTTCAACAGTATTTTCTAGGTAATCCACTGGATACGGTCCTAAGATATTTAGGAGATGGAAGTGACAGAGCATTTGACGTATATATTTGAAAATTCTGAAGGAGAGGCCTTCTTCCACCTCCAGGCAAACAGCAACCTTTCATATCTGAATGTATGATTTTGACAGTGCAGCTTTTTAGAGTTTTAAGCAACAAGAACCCGAGGGCAATGATTCCAAAGATTGTTTGTCATTGGTATTTTGTGCCAAAAGAATGGTTTCTTCCATAAACATTGCATAATACAGAGCTTCTTGTCTTTCGTTCTCCAAATGCGCTCTTTTTGTGCTAGTTGATGCCTGTGTTGGTCTTGGAGGTGGTGATGGTGATGAGAGGTAGCTTACCAGATTCGGGCACTTTGATGGGATGGCTTCCTCTTTCAACCACCTGTGAATATATATCATTTATGAGTATTATTGATTACCAAAATTACAAAAGAATAAATTGCAATATTATATTAAAGTACATAATTTAGAATTTGAAGGGAATGCTTCTGAATTATGTTATAATTTTGTTGTCCAGACATTTGACAAGCATTGAACAGTGCTTCTAAAAATATTTGAAAAGAAATTTAGCAAAATAATATGCCGTCTCAGATATTAACAAGCAATATTCATAGTATTGGGGAGCATTGCTTACCTTTGTTAGAGTGATTTTCCTTTATCACGACGGGATTGATCTAAAGATTCAGTAATAAAATCAGTCACTTTAAAATGCAGACTGCATAGTCTTGAATTCGCTGTTGGTGTCTATTAAATCGTATCTCTTGTGATGGCCCTAAGCCATTTCGTTAGAATTTTAGAATCCCTCATGAGGAATTTGTGACAGCTCACATCCGGATCATTAGTAATGCCGTCATAGCCCTGCTTGCATCCTGGAGCAGAACACTTGTACACCATTATTAATTATGTAATAAGTTATAACAAGAAAAATTAATTAACTTTGGTGAACCACGTTTTCCTTTATTACAATTTATAAAACAAAGGAAACTAAAAATTTATATTAAATTACGAGTTTATATTTATAGGTACATTTATATACGAGCTAGTGTAGTAGTGGTTGCTTTAAAATTTTTGGTTATTTCGTATTATATTACTTACGAACTCCGATCAAGGAGCTAATTAACTCGTATGTATTATTGTATAAATATATGCCAGGCTGTTGAGACGGGGGTACAAAAGTCGGGGGGAATGAATCCCCCTATGGAGTACATATCTTAATCGAAAAAATGAGATGTCAAACAGGTTATTTTTTTTATGTTTCTTTAATTGGTTAGATGGAGTTGCACTGATTAAGTGTAAGTAAACATTTCAGTATTACAATTATTCCAAATAACTTCGAAATCTTGTGTGAAGCCCATATAAATATATATTTCTTTTTCTTGGACTCACCTGGGCGCGAACCTACGCAAACTCAGTTCAAGAGAACAATTTATCCTGTGCGCGTTGTCCATTAGCTAGGGGGATTTCATTTTTGGTTGTTTAATTAGGGAGTTGAAAAACAAATTTACTAAAGGACTTTTGGAAGAATAAAATAGCTTTTTTCAAGAAAAATGACTTTGTAGAATAAGAAAGAAATATTAATGTCTCAAAAAAGTCATTAAACTAAATATCGAAAAAATATAAAAAAAGGGGCCCAAAAAGGTTTTTGTCGATTTTTCAACTATTTTTTCTTTCTATTTTGTGTTTTGAACGTTGATTGATTAAACACAAATTTTCTTTTCTTAAAGATGTGAACAATCAAATTCTACTTTTATACGAAAAATTGAATTTAGCGTTTTTTTCCCCTTCTTCTTTTTGAAGGAAAGGTTGAGTGATAGAATGAAAATAACATCATCTTAAAAAATATTTAATTTTTATAAATTTCCCCGTAAACACGAAGGCAACTTGAATTATGTGTGGATTACATTTGTATTCTTCGACAAATTATTGTCAACTTCTATGGACAAAATATTTATTTAAACACATTGAGTGTGTTGCAAATTTCACTTCACATAGCCTTTTGTCGCAATTAAACAATTTGAACGATTTGATTTGAAAGGCTATATCGGGGCCAACATAAGTCTCTTGATTCGAATAAAAGTTCTAACCTTTAGATAAAATTCTTTAAAGTTTTATTTTATCCCAGAAATTTAAAGTCAAACCCTACAATTGACTGAAATATGTCGATGACATATTGAGCTTTATGTATATTGTATGAACTAAAAAAATGGATTTCCTCTTTTACTTGATTTCTGTTCTACATTGTTTTTATGTTGATTTTGATGATTAAAAGTCACAACATAATGTTTTAGAGAGATACAATATATCAAGAGGTAACTATGAAATGGATGCAAATGTTAGGTAAATTTATACAAGAGGGTTCCATGAAGACATTGCACTTTTTTTATTTATCTTTAAAAATGATGTAGTATTGTGATTGGCTCTTGACAGCCAATATGTGAATCCATTGCCATCCGTAAAACAGAGTGATTAAACATTTAATCCTGATTATCACCATGGCAAACATGAATCTGACGACTTAGATAGAGTGCATTGGAGTTATTTTAGCCCTTTCTCACCAAGACAAGACATTGGCAGAAATCAGCAGTGGCACTGGTTTTTCTAGGCAGACTGTCAAATAGATCTTGGAGATGAGGGACTGATAAGGCTTCTGAGAGGGTTACGTAACGTCCAGCATGCCCACACGAGACTGTGGAGGCTTTCAAAAGTGCAATTGAGGAGAAATAAGAGAAGCACCTGGATTCAGCCACCTATATTAATTATTTAAGAAAGGAAATGTTCCCCTAGGACCCACGGAGAGGATTGGTGGCTGCAGCAGGACGACTTCATCTGTCACACCTCCAAAGTCACAAAAGAGATGTTAATGAAGCAAGCTCCTCACTTCTTCCCTAGGGAGTAATGACCTTCCCACTCACTTGACCAACCGACTGCGCCATATTTGGCATTTGAAGGGCAGAGCAAGCACCAGTTGAAGGGCGCTCTAATTGACACTTGACCCAACTTGGTATTATAGCTTTATCAAGACAACAACAACAGTGGATGAATTCAGTGAAAATTGTCTGTCTTAATTTACATAACATATAATCAAGTAAAATAAGAATGCCTTTTTCAAGTCATCACCTTTCATCCAGCCTAAACCGAGTGTCTCGTCTTAAACGAATATTATGAAAGCTACAGTTTTTCCCATAATAATCATATGAAATAATTAAATAATTGAGTATGTATCAATTAATTATATTATTATATATTTGCACTAGCAACAAGTGACTTATTTACATATTACCTACTTAAGAGATAATCAATTATACTTACCAAAAAAAGACTTATTTACACATATGTTCAAGGGTTGATCATTAAATGATCAATTAAAAATGCATTGATCATTAATTTAATATAAAATGAAGTTTCTCTCTTTGTATTAATAGAATAATTAGAGGCTAGTTACCACATCTATTGTGCATCTAAACGTCTAAGTGTATATATACGCCTTTAGTATACAGTGGAACCACAAGTGTGGGCGCTCAAAATGATGGTCTAGTAACAGTGAGGTGTTATGTGTAAAAACGGGTTACTAAGTGTATATATATATAAATAAATATATACGAAGATAGTCTGAAAAGTTTCCGACCTAAAAAAGACACAAGACATTAGAATATCCCTTTTTTTAACGTAGTTTTCTTGTAACTCTACACACTTCTCCCAGTGATGCTCCCATCTCTGTAAGTCTTCCCAATAATAATCAGCGTTTTTCTGAGCAAAATATTTGATCATGCTACACTTTTTGTTTGTTGCTCAATTAATCCGAGTTGGATTGACTTAAACGTGTTAAATTTTAACAGAACAAGCCTTTATATGTCTGTTATTTTTTAAATCTATTGAAAGGTTACAGTTTGAAAAACAAACATTTAATGGCAGCTTGATAACATTTATAGATACCTCTATATACACTTAGACGTGTGGTCACCTGCCTTAAGATGAGTTTATTTAGGAAACGCACACTGTACACATGACATTGACTTGAACTACGTTTTTACATAGGTAGGTACTAGTCTTAGGGGTTGGTCATTAAATCCTAGACCGGTCTGAAACCGTTATGGTTTTAGTTGAGCCGAACTAATTTGTCCTGACAAAGAAATTCGGTACCAAAAAGAATTGTCTCGTTTAAAATTTTATCTAAGCTGATTTTACTGTTTTATTGTTTATCACGTCATATGTATTTTGAAATAATCAGCACAATGACGGTATTTATTGTTTTTACGTATTAAAGGTTGCGTGTTACAATTAAGTTAACGACTTAATTGAATAATTAATATATTCATTCATCTAGGAGTTGAAAGGGCTTCATATTATGTGAAACTATATTGTATACTGAGTATGCAACTCGTGTAACTATGTAGGGGGCATCGGACAGGTTTCTCATGGGCTTGTTGTTACAAATTCCATATTGAGGAAATAAGGCCTATGCTATAAAATAAAATTTGTTTCTCCGTCTATGAATATGATGCATGGAAACTTTCAAAAAAAAAAATCGGGTTTTTTTATATAGAAATCAAGTAAAATATAATTAATCTTATCCATATTAATATAGTTTATATCTCTGTCTGTATGAATATATGACAAGAAGTCACCGTGTGCACTGTAGATAGTGTTCCATGATGTATGTTATAAAAATATTTTGATCTATGTAATAATATTTTTTTCATGACAAATATACAATCTTATAAAAGTGTGATCTCAGTTTTCTCATTAAATGAATACACTAAAAATTATGATCCATAAAGTAGAATAATAAGAAATACGTAAAATTTATTAACGAAGGCATTTATTTTTTAATCTCTTTTTGTTTTAATTTTGCGTCCATCCTTCTGCATGGATTATGTCACAATTTAAAGTAATAATGAAAAACAAGAATATAAACTATTCCCTTATACTAATAGTATGAAATAGAAGGATAGCACTAATAATATAACTAATCAGACACAATAACATAAAGAAAACCTGGCCGTACCGATTAAATAGCAAGTAAATTTTTAAATAATAATGTAAACAATTATACCTACTCAATATATTAATTTATCAATGCTATAGATATTAGTGGAGGAACATAAAAAAACCGTAAGAATCTTAAATCTTGCTCCGGCAAGGGACTTGCATAAAATTGAGCTCTAAGATTGCACCTAGGCCACTTTTCTTGAGCTACGGCATCCCAGGGATACCCTTTTCGACACCATTGTCTGGAACTTTGCTATTACCTTGGACGGGATTCTCAAAGCTACAAGAATCCTTAAATTACTTCATGTCGTGTTGTTGGTCCCCTCCCAATATTTTGCAGAATACCATCCCAGGACTGTCCATCGATTTCTCCAGTCTTACGCACTCTCTAAATTCGTGATCAAACGTCTGCACTACATTACAGTGATTGCAGAGGCTCTGTTCATCGTGAAATACTCTTCGCATGATGTAGATACCTGTATCTATTGTTGTTGTTGTCTTTTTTTTTCTTTGTTATTGGTATCTTATGTGGATCATCATTCATCAGCATTTTCAGTATATGTTCAGATTTGAATAAAATATGAACGGTAGTATGTTAGAATGTTTTTTTATGTGCGCTCTTAAGACTAAAGTACTCATCAGTCATCTCACTTGTTCTTTTTTCTTTCAAACTCTTATTCTTTCATTCTTGAGGATATTAAATGATGTGAATTGATATAAGTATTGAGTAGTTACGTGTGAGTGTGCACATGAAAAACGGAGAGTAAAACTGAGTATTCATGGGGAGTTATCTTCTATATACATTATTTAATCCTTGACATGATTTTAACCCAATTTAACAAAACAAAAGTTTAATTTCGTCAAATTCATTTGAATTTCATATTTAAATCTATGAATACTAAGCACATAGATTACGAAGCTGTACTGAGTTTTTCCGAATCAAATTTGGTTTTAAAAGAATTTTTTATTTGAATTCATAAAGAATTTCAATCTTCGTATAGGTTTGAGACAATTTTTGTCAAAGGAAATAATCATTGACTCACATGAAAATTAGTTTATTCTTTGAACAGTGTTATACTTATTTAATGCATGTGCTTATATTTTATTTGAGATAATTCAATGTTAAGAAAATACTGTTTTAAGATTTTTTTTTAAACCACGATAATTTATGGGTTTTATTTTGAAAAGTAATAAAGGTGCAGTTTTTACGCCAAAGGAGTTTTTCAATCGTAAATAAAATGGATTTCATTTACAAAGGAGTATTAGGTTGTGGAAACTGTAGTTCAGCTGCATTATAGCATCAATAATTGGGTAATAAAGTAGTACTTGTATTAACCATATTTAGACATAGTAGGTGGTACCCCTGATCGGAAGAGGAACCAGAGGGAGTGAGGTAGTTAATAAAGGAAGATCTATAATAACTAAGTCTTTTTACTTTATTTCATATACTAAGTATCATAAAGGTCCTAGTACCACAATGGTGACACGACGTATAATATATAAAGAGAGGAGCTAAGTTTATTTTTTAAACAAAGTCATTAAAGACTACAATGGCAAACAATAGTTAAAGTATTAAAAAATCTCCTATGACCCGCACCTATTTAGAAGAAATAAAAACAAATTAGTTTTCACAACGTAGAGTAAAGAATAAAGATGTTAAAAGAATAATCGCAAATTATGGAAAATAACGATGTTTCTGTTAAGTTGATTCCTTTTTGAACAAAATTCCCCAAACAATAGCTAATACAACTAGAAGCACAATTTTATCTCAAAGGCGTGAAAGATCAAGAAATTCAATTTTCCATGTTATATCGGGACTTTTGGAGGAAGTAACTGTTCACTTCGACAAATCGGAGCTCGCCGGAAGCGGAGATGCACTTTATAATAATATTATTTTTTTATAAGTCATGGATAAAAGAAAAAGCCAAGTCAATACATGAAGCCGCTGGGCACGTAGGAGAATACACCACAATCGCACGTATCAAAAGAAACTTTGCCTTAGAATATGGAGCAATAAAAATGATTAAAAGGATCATCAAAGAGTGTAATCAATGTCAAAAGGCAAAAATAACATGGCATCAACATGTTCCCCTTAACCCTCCAGTTAGCCCATCAGCTAAGAACATATAAGTGGATATTGTTGGGCCATTTGAAGAATCAAGTCAAAGAAACAAATACTAGCTCACTTACATTGATTCATACACCAATGGATATGTGCTGAACCAATGCCTAGCCCAACTTCACAATAAGTTGGTAAAGCTTTGATGAAGTGTGGGTATCAAATTTTGGAGTACCTGACACTATTCATTCCGATAAAGGTCGACAATTTGTAAGTGCTCATCAAACATTTTGGGATCAAACACACAACTACACTGTCCACCAGACCACAAGCTAATGGATGATTGGAGAGAAGGCATAGAAAACTATTTTTTAATTTAAGCAAACGATGGTAAATGGGATGCAAATCTTCCATTATGCTTGTTACAGATGATAAGCCATCAATTTACCGATAGTGAGTTTACCCAAGCAGAAATAGTATATGGAGATAACATATGAATTCCTGGTGAAACCATTGGAGATCTCATATAGGTTCAACAGATTCAGTTTGAAAAATTATTGGAGCTATACCGTATTCTGGAATTATTTACCACAGCAAAGTTTGGACATGGAAGGAATCACGTAAATGTAAGAGAGATTGGGTTAGGGATGATAGAATTGGAAAAGCAGGATGTTATTTAGGTCCGTTTACTGTTCTAGCTAGAGACAAAACAACTTTCAAAGTGGAAATAATCCATATCAACCGACTGAAACCTGCGTTGAGTTCATCAGAATAAAAATAATTTTCATTTTCTGTGTGTCTCATGGTTATGTTTAATTTATAATTTTGTGCATTTTTTGTTTTTATCACATCATTATCTTTATGATATCACGCAACCTTTCCTCTTTTCCAAACCAAAAATTCTGCATAGAAATAATAAAATAGTCCAATATATATATTATAATTACGATGAGGGATCAACAAAAAATTGTATTCCTGTTCTTTTGGAAATGGAGCAGTGAATCAATTATTACATACTTTGTGTATTGATGAAAAAGAATAAATTATGAAATAGACATTACGTATCAAGGGAGAAGAGGGAATCGACATGGTAGGTGGTACCCCTGATCGGAAGGAGGACCAGAGGGAGTGAGGGAGTTAATAAAGGAAGATCTATAATAACTAAGTGTGTTTACTTTATTTTCATAAATTAAGTCTCGTAAAGGCCCGAGTACCACATATATATATATAAGAAATCTATTGTTTATCTATTTATATATTGATTTTATTTATTTACTTTTTTAATCGATATAATTCATTATTATGGGATTTTAAAAATTTCAACAATTCCCCTCGATAAATTTTTCCTTGAAAATAAAATTCAAATCAATAATAATGCTAAACTATATCTTCTAGAACCAAATATTATTTTGTAAAGAAAACCCTCATTCTCCATATTAGAAATAAATTCCTTAGGAACAGAAGAAAACGAGGCCTTTTTTTATTTTCAAACTACTTCCATGAAGTTAAAGAGAATATTTTCGTATACTTTAAGCTGCATTTTTTAAGATTGAATGATTATATATAATAAGTACATATTTTGCCAAGAATTAATTAATTTTTTGGTGGGTTATTGATGCTTTTCTTACTCAAAAGTTGTCTCAAACCTATAAAAAGATTAAAGATATACTGCAAATTTAAATAAAAAATTCTGAAAACCAGATAGGATATGAAAAAAACTAACTACAGATTTGTGATTAGCACGTCAATTACTATCATAATTGGATATGGAATTGAAAAGATTAATTTTACTTGTCTAATTAATTAATTATAACCAATATAAAAGCGACCAGATTTGTGTTCCCTAATGAATGATAAAGAATGATTGTGTGAAATTATCGGAAATCTATTAGAGATAATGGATATTAACATGATGAGATAAATTGTCTACCTTATACCCTTTTTTTAGACACAAAAGCTGTTTTTTATGTTGCTATAGTATAAGTAGAAAAAAAGAATAAAAAACTCATAATCCAATAATGGATGTATTTAGATATTTTGAATTTGACAGATCCATGCCTGGGAATATAGGGAAGGAAGTTTTTTATCAAGTGATGATCATATCGTCACCTCTTAGTTAGAAAGTTTTGATGTTAAAAATTAAAAAGAAATAGAACACTATAATACAGGGTATAACAACGAATTACAGCTTTTTTTATCTAACTAATTTAATTTAAAATAAAATGGGCATATTTTAAAATTAAAGGCGGGTTAACCTATTAATTTTGCGTGTACATGTCTAAATGCACATATAAATGATATCAGGAGAAGAGTTGCTGTCACAAAAAACTTCTCTTAATCATTTATAAAAAGCTATATAGATGTACACTCTTAGATGTGTACACGCTTGATGGATGTGGTAGCTTACCTTTATTCTAAGATACTAGCTGAGCAGCAGACACAATTATTGAGAATATATCTCACTCAATATAGCCTCTGTTGGCCTCAGTAACGCCCTCGATTCAGGTCCTGAACCCATGAGTAGGCCCTGAAAACTAGAGCCCAATCAAAATTATTACATTCCCGGACGATGGAAAAGATCATGGACTTTTTTTTGGTGTGAGGACCTCTATTGACCTTAAAATCAAGGTAGCTCCAGACAAAATAATCCATTGAACTAAGGTTGGGGGAGCAAGGAGGAAAAATATCCTTGGTCTCCCAGTCATATCAGTACCTCCTTTCTTGTGATCCCTCCTCTGGAGTCCTTGGTCTCCATCTAGGCTCCCCCATGAGGGAGATACTGGTAGAAACGAGAACTGGAACTCTTTTCCTCTTATCTTTGAGACCTCAGCATTGCTAATATTTGTTCACAAAAATAATATCAACAGAGCCCGTATGTATGTTCTCTCTCTGAAAGTGTAATAGGCTTGAAATCTTTTGTTGACTCCATGGCGGTATTTTGTCTACTAATGAAACGTTTATATTTATTTTTTACTACAAAAAAAAAATATTAGACAATTTTGTTATCATTTATGTCGGGAAAATCTGATACGGCAAATTTCGTTGTTACACCCAGTAGATATGTATAAAGTAGTTTTGTTCGGTATACCAGTAATGTATAAACAGAACAATTTAAAATGGTACTAAACTAAATTGATATTGGAATTGCTACATTCAGCACCACTACGATATATAAAAAATGACAGAATCCCCTCAATTTTCTGGGCTAGCAAAACAAATGAAAATTAACTTTTATCCAAATTGTCATTAAACATTTTAACCAGTTTACCCCTCCCCCACCAAGAATCCTACAAACTATAATTTTTGTACCGGAATCGGTAAGAAACAACACTAGAATAAATAAATTTAGACGTTTATTGATATGTATGTCTACTTTTCCTAATGTTATTTACCAAAATAATTATTCAATTTTTGTTTTTAAATCTTAAGGCTGAATATTGATGCACATATCCTTATAATGCTTATATATTTTTTTATTAGTTTGTGGCTCATCCAAACGTTCAACAACTTCTGGCTTCCATATGGTACGAGGGTCTTCCAGGGTTTCGTCAAATGAACATTGCCTTTCAATTGTTGGAAGTCTGTCGAATAGGCCTCATGTTTCCCGTCTTTGCATTGGCCTACATCATTTGTCCATGTTCCAACTTCTCACTCAAAATGAGAAAACCATTCATAAAATTTATTTGTACTTCATTTTCGTATTTTACATTTCTATGTGAGTATAATCATCCCATATTTGTTAATTAGGTTGTATGAGTGCAGTACAGTTCAACATCATTTTATTTCGTTGACAATTCAAAAAGTCTCGAAGCAAGTCAGGTTCTACATGATTTTTGGTAATCTTCTACTCAACTTCTTTATATTTCTTTATCGATTCAAAATGGCTCTTTTGACATTTTGGTTGGTCGACCCTTTTTATAGTTAAATGAATATATACCATCATATATCCACACAAATTGATATATTTTTTCCTATGTTGGACACTATTGAATTTTTACAATTCTTTGGATTATATACCATAGAACAGGTCTACCTTAATTGCAACCTGTGGTCCAAATATAGATCTTTTGAATTTATATCCGGGCCCCAAGCCGAGGATGACAAACCTCAAAAAATATCGGAGTTAAAATATTTTATTAAATTTAATCATTTCTGAGCCGAACAAAAAAATGAAATTGTTTTTTTATTTTTAAAAAAAGTATTCTAATTTCTTAGATAGTCGTAAAAATTACGGAACCTATGCTTACATTGAAACTTGTCAAACTGGACCCAAGCTGATAATAGGGGTTTCATTTTACTGGAGTACTCATGAAGATTTTCAGTAAAAAAAATGACAAATAAACAGCATAACTATTTCAATACATTAGACAAATATTTGGAAATTTATATCAAGTATTATAAGTGTAAATTCTTGTGTTTATTTTCAAACTTTTAAATTTAAAATCCATTATTTCCAGTTTTCACCTATGGACCAGCAAAATTTTAGACCTATGTAATTATATTTAACTGAAGAGCTTTGGCCATAATTTTTGACTTGTGTAACGGGAAATACTTTTTTACATCAATCAAATATAGAATTTTTCTGAACGAAGATTGAGATGAATTTTAAAACAATAAATTAAATAAATTTGCATAATATATCTATAAAACAAATGATTCTTCCTAGATTAAAAAAAAAATACGATTTACCATCAGTAAAAATACACAAAAATACCTCTAGAGTCACTTATCTTTTTTAGAAGTAACCTTTCCTATATTGGCCCAAGCCTCCGTATATATAGTCCTGTGGCAACTTTGTGCTCACCAAATATTTATTATGAATTTATTTCAAATATATAATATTTGAAACTGAAATCACTACCAGTAACTTCCTGCGGTCCGCCGAAACAGATGAGAAACTTTGTGTCTTCGGCATATATGTATTCCAGAAGGTCCAAACCTCAGGATGTTGATTTCTTTCTTGAACTTTTTGTAAAAGACATTACAACCCAGCTACAGTATCCTGTTACTGTATGTAATTGTATTAGAATCTATAATGTATTTTCTTACAATTTTTGATATTTATTGCATTTCATCCCCGGTGTACTCTTGTAAAAAATAAATGGGGGAGAAGCAGTAAAATAAAAGTTACAATCCGGAATATCATTGGATGCCATTTTTATTGAGGCTTTCAGGTTTAAAATATTAGCTCCTCATCCTTGGACCCTTAGTTAAATTTATCTAGAATTGCTACTGCTTCTGGAAACGTTCCATAATCAATTTGTATTATTGAAAGTAATACATTTGAAGTGAAGTGTTGAAATTAAATACTGTTTGCATGCTGTTCAAAGTTCACAATTGCCCTTAAACTTTTTTTCTGGTGGTTTTTATGTAATAATTATATTTACAGTTTTGTTAATTTTGGCATCTCAAAGGATCGAAGTCGTGATAGCAGAGTGGTTTCATAATGAACGATTGAAAAAGTATTTATCTAACGATGTAACCACAAAAAAGAGGTTCCATGCCCACCATTGTGGAATGGACGATACTGGCCTGGGTGGCAGGTAAGACATCAACATTTTGTAACTTGGTTTGTGTAGTCAAATCCTTATTCTAATTCCATGTGCAGGCTTGATATGGAGTGAAATAAAGCAATTATGGGACGTGGGATTCAATGAATACATAAGTGATATGTGGAACGTAGTTGACTTTGTCACCAACTTTCTCTATGTCGCCACAATTGCACTGCGTATAGTTGCATATTATAAAGTAAGTGATTCCGCTTTTATTGTTTTTTATTTAGTCAGTTCCAGCTTTAGAAGAAGGCACTTGCCCCAGTGTCAGCACTAGGTAGAATTTGTAAATATATAGAGGAAGAAAAAACGTCAACAAATGAAATATAAATTAACAAAATAAACTCATATCTTTTGTTGTTGAAAATGGTGTACTCAAATTCGATAAAATTAGCTGACCAAATGCAGTTGATGTCTTCTGGAGTGGTATAGTTCTACTCACCGTCACTATTTATTTCTGGATCAGAGCATTTTCTACCTTTTAATTTTTTGTCCAATCCTTAAGGGGATGTCCTAAAATCTCTGTTAACTTATTTCATCTCTATGCGTTACACAGTCTGTAGCAATCCATTCCATTTTGTTTAATCAACGATTCATTCGTAGAAGGTTTAATTATTTCAATTTCATTTAAAAAAAAAAAAAAAAAGTCATTTTAAAGATGAAGTAGAAAATGCTTCTTTTTTTTCAACCGAAACAGAAGGAAAGGGCAAATTTTCTTTTCTAAAAATGTGCAAATATATTTAAATTTTTAAAACGAAAAAAATAAAAGAACACCACCCATTTATTATTACAGCGTTTCCCGCTCACTCCAGAACTGGGCCTGCTTTTCATTTTTCACTACTTCTAGAATTTTTTAAATCGGCCGGTATGCTAGAAAAAAAGAAATCCAAAACTAACGTTCAAATTCTAAAAATTTGAAGTTAAGCTGTTATGACGTTTCATAAAATTAGCAGCAAGAAACTATGATCGCAGGAACACTCTGATTCCAAGTTGGAGTTACATTTATAACTTCCAAATTAATACACACTGATACTCTCGGCCATTCATGTGCACACACAATCGGCGTTACACTTAATACATAGATGTTCTCCCTTCAAAGAAAATTAATTAAATAAAAAGGATAACAGTTTTAAAATATAAAAATCTTATTCATGTTACAGCTACAAGAAGTTTTGTACGTGCTCTAAGTCATATTTTATACAACTCTATTATTTGTCCACATTAGTTTGATTTTTATTTTTTTATCATTAAGACTCATAGCTTGCAATTGTTTAAATAAATACAATATTTACTAATGAATTTGAGGCAAGTTAAGAGAACAAGAATCATTATTATAGGAAATGTTTCGAAAATATGACGCCTTTTAAAGAGAAATGTTTGCTGTTTTCTTGTGTATTCACAAAAGTCTTTTTATGAGCAGATTTACTTTATTCTAATGATCACAATATAAATGAAATGAGAAGGATGATTAACTCATTAGCAAAGAACTAATGAAACTCATTAGAATCCACATTCTGACCATATTATCCCCAAAAATGTTTATTAAAGGGCAATATAAAATATTTATACTATAATTTATGTGGCAAGTCAACACAAAATCAAGCTAGGCTGATTTTTTTCGAAATTGGGAGTGAATTACATTTCTATTCTTTGACGAATTAACGTCAATTTAAATCAAAAAACTATTTTTTATTAACCCTTTGGGTTTATCGCAAATTGCACTTAAAGAAGCCAAAATTGATCGTCACTATAAATCAATGAAAAAATTGATAGATTTTATTTGAAAGGCCATATTTGGGCCAATGTAAGTTTTTCAAATCAAATAAAAGTTTTAAACTATAGTTAAAGTTATTATGTATGTATGTTGACTCATTCCATAAATTTGAGAACAATACCTATAATTGACTCAAATACGTATATGAAATATTGGGTTGTATGTATGTATGAAGTCAAATAATACAATGGGATTTTCTCTTGTTCTTGATTTTTGTTCAAGTTTGTTTTTATGTTGACGCACCACATACTGTCTTTTTGAAATATAGTATAATGGACATAAATAATATTATTTTTCCCCAATTCGTTTGAACTATTGTTCAAATGTACTTACATAATTTTTTTTAAATTTATCATATGTCAATTGAAATCAATTGACATTACTTTGGTATGACAAAGTAAAAGGTTTGTAGATTCAATCAAAGGTATTACTTTTGCTAGAAGGCGGTGTTTGATAGAAAACAGATTCCACATTAATCTCATTTATATATTTGACCCAAATAAAATACAAACAGAATTGAATAAAGGTAGATAATTGCATTTATAAAGAGTGATTGATTCACCCCTTGTCAATAGTAGTTCCGATGTCCTAAAATTAGAGTACAGGTTATCTATGCTTAAAGAAGCATATATATATTCCAATAATTCCATTAAGAATCAGACGTCCACATATAATTACTTTGATTAACTTTAGTATAATTATACATTATAACAAGCATGTTACCTCCAATATAAAACTAAGCCATAGTAAACTACCCATGTTTAGACAGCAACACTAGATAGTTCACTAATTCCAGGATCGGTTTTAGCTTGAGCTGAGTCTATAGCAAAGAGAAATCTGCAGGTCCTTTTCTTAATTTCCTTTTGATTTCGTTTTAAAAATTTAATAAATAAAAATGCGAAGCAAATTAATTTTCCTCCGTCAATTTATTCATATTTTTAGTAAGAAATTTAACGGAACTTTCTTACTCTCTACAAACCTCTCAAAGGAGCTTTGAGGATCCGAGAAGAATTCTCAGGATTCCACTTCTAGCGAAGCAAGGAACGAATTTACTAACCAAACACCCACCCACCTCACTTAGTACAAAAATTAAATCACAATACACTCTCAACAGTTCTTAAATCCTTGTGAAAAAGATTTTAAACTTAAAGTGAAAACCACGTTGTTTTCCTCTCAAGTCATCAAGTCAGTGAAGAACTAGTACCATCAGTAGTAGTATATATGGATCAAGTTAGATATGACATCAAAACATACATGGTTACGAAATTACTGACTTTAAAAGAAAGACTTTGCAGTAAGAAGCATGGCTCAATATATACCCCTTCCAAATGAAAAACAGAAAACAAAAAAAAGTAGTTGGTACTTAAAAATTGATGAACGATCTATGTATTTATATGTGTAAAATAGTAGCTAACTTTATTATAAATTTAAATTATTATGTAAAGATGATAATTAGTAAAAAAGAAAATAACAAAAAAGGAAAAACTAATAATATTTTTCTTCTTAATTTCTCAACTGAAGTTTAAATATGCCTTTTGTATTTAGTAAACTGTCTAGGTACAATCACATATCATATAAATACGCTCTATAATTTACAAAATTATATCCAAATTGATTTTAGTGCAAGCATTTTTTTTTCTTTTATGATTTATTACAACACTTTTTTTTTTTTATTTTTTTTAGGTTCAAAATGAAATCAAAATGGGTAGTATCACGGCACATTTACCTCGTGAGCATTGGGATACTTGGGATCCTATGCTTATATCAGAGGGACTATTTGCTGCCGCCAATATTTTTTCAAATTTAAAACTAGTCTATATTTTTTCTGTGAATCCGTACCTGGGACCGTTGCAAGTCTCGCTGAGTAGAATGGTGATGGACATTCTTAAATTCATTTCACTCTTCGTCCTAGTACTTTTTGCATTCTCTTGTGGTAAGTAAAAATGTAAATTCATTATTTTTAAATTCATTGGTAGGAGAGAGAATACGTTACTATACTTTGTGATTTTGAAAAGTAATAAGGAAGAAGTTTTCACGAATAAATTATTCAAGTATATGAAAGTTTGTTGCTTTAAAGAATCTTTTTAATTATTTATTAATATTTTTCATTTTTTTAAAGTAACTTATTCAATTGAGTAGAGTTAAACGTTGCTAATAACTTTAAGGTTAATCCAATAATTAAATACATTGCAGTATGTGAATCCATTCAATTAATTTAATTTAATTTTTGTTTTAGGAGCAAATCAATTACTTTGGTATTATGCTGATTTAGAGAAGCAAAGGTGCTATAATGAGCATGAAAATCTGGCTCATACCCTCGAAAAAGAAATCCCTATCGCCAATTTTTCTGCCTTTGCAAATAAAGCCCTTCAGCAAGACATCAATCATTGTCTCGCATGGAGACGATTTGCCAAGTGAGTTAAATTTCTCCATTTTTTTTCTTTCGTATTACAAAAACAATTCTTGATTTTTAAATCCTTTTTTAGCCTTTGGGAAACGTGCCAAACATTATTTTGGGCCATATTTGGTCTTGTAGATTTGGATAATTTTGAATTAACTGGAATTAAGGAGTTTACGCGTTTTTCAGGACTTCTTATGTTTGGATCATTTTCCGTGATTAATATTATTGTACTGCTCAATCTTCTGATTGCAATGATGAATCATTCTTATCAGCTCATTTCCGTTAGTTCGGTAAGACCTCCGTATGTTAAGTTATTCTCAAGAGAAAAGGCACAAAGTGCATCAGGTGTTATCTAAAATTCATTCTAAACAAATAGGCTAAATCATATTCTTTAGTACAAATATAATGTCGATAACTCTTTTAAGTAGCTCCAATTGAATTACTTAAGTATGTATATTAGGATCCCTTATATAAAATGTAGTAACCATAAGTTTAGACTCTTATTTAAATATTATTTAATGACTCAGAACACGGTGTTGCCTCACTAACAATAAAATATAGTATATATTTTATTGTTAACTATCGATTTTCCAACTTATTTTCCCCTTATTAATGTTCTATACGTTGATTGGGGGAAGACTAAAAGTATAGAGAGACAAATATAAATTTTTATTAAATTTAAAACAAATTCAAAGTATTTACAGGTTGAGGACTCAAAAAAATAGAATCCTCTTCGAGACCGTCTGGCCTCAGTTCTCAAAGTCTGACAATTTTGTACTTGAGGCAATTCAAAAAAGCTGTGAAAAAGTTACAATTTGATTATGCTCTGTTTTTGTGCGATCAAAGATGTCCGAGCAACAAGCATAACGGCAATGGGTGTGGGGTCACTTCTGCGCTCAAGTTGGTCCCAAGGAGATCTCATCCATTGTCAACGTGCTCCTGGTAACCGTCTACAACACAAGGAAGGCCGTGTTTGTGGCCATGGTCAAGGAGGAAATTGAGAAAAACCCGACAAAATCCATGAGGAAGATGGCAAACAAGATAGAGATCGATCTCAAGACTATCAAGAATGCCATCAAGGAATACCTGGGACTGAAGAGCTTTGTCCACACCCCAAGGAATCTGACCGAGTCGATGAAGGCGAAAAAAGTGTTTTTGGTACACCACAGCAACACCGTCAAGATTTACTCCCAAAAGAATATCTTCACAATAGACGTTGTTCTGAAAAGGAGAAAGTATCACTTCATGGCTGAATTAAAATCTTAGGTCAAGGGAACCTTTAGCACCAAACATACAAACATGAATTACCAACTTTTGCTTCAAAATTTTCCCATAAAAATGGCAGTAAATAAAAATATGTAGGAGTATAATCAGCTTTTAAAATTTTGAGTCCTCACCCGTATATTTATCAAAGTTTATTTGTGGACAAACTGTTGAATATTGACCTTTATAGAAGGAAGAAAGGCCAATAATCAAAAAAAATATGTAAGAATTTTTTATTTCTGTTTTCAAAAAATAGCCAAAATTTATAAATATTTTACTCTTACATTTTCAAAGTATTTACACCCCTAAAGCTGATGGGAACACCTGTCCTTTTTTGAAAATCAAGATATATTATATACTATGAGAAGAGCTCGTAGTCAATTCTTGATCTGGTTATAACAAGGAATTGCCTCCCATTACCTGTAGCATGTTATGTATAGGGTTGTAAATCCCAAACGTTTTTTAGCGTGCGGTTCTTTGTTATATTTTTGTTTTTTTCTAAAGCATTTATAAATTTTTTCTTTCATTCTTGGGGAAAAACGTCTAAAATATATCCTGCGTGTACACATCTAAGTATATATATATAAATAATATTTTTGTGAGAGCAACTGTGATATATTTATATATATAACTAATAAAGGGTTACCCGGCGTTGCTCGGGCTAAAAAAGGAGAGGGAAATCACATTGATCAAATTAATTGAGAAAATTCAAAAAATTATTCAGAAAATACTTCTATTTAATAATAGTTATAGTATGAATATATCTTTGTCGTTGAAAAAGATCCTGATAGCTCTAATGCTATTTCTCTTGGATTCTTCACAATGTATCAATCCGGTTAGGTAATGTAACTTAAAGTCTTATCATAGCAACTCGCCCCCTCCCCCTTACAAAAAAAAACTCTTATTATTGCTTTTTGAAACTTTAGTAGTATTATTGTGAATATGGAAAAATTAATGTGTTATAAATTTCGCATAACATAGTAAGATTTATGCTTCTAAAAAATTGTCTAGATGAGAAGTCCATTTGATGTTTACTTAAAAAAATTCCCAAATCGAAATTCGAAAAAAACTTTTTTGCACTAATTTTGACAAAAAACTATGTAATACCATTTATAGGATTTGCAAACGAAGCACAAACCTACAAATATTTTTTTCGAAATTGCAAAAAACAGAAGTTATGAAGAATAATTGCAATAATCATGTAATAAAATGTGCTTGAAATTGAAAATACTTTTAGTTGAATGTTCTATTGGCATTTTTTTGAGCTAAAAGCATTGTTTTGTTGCATTTTTTTTAAAACTGAATATTGATTTTAAATGAAAAAATGGAAAAAAAAGAGAGAAGAAATGAAAAAAATTGAAAAAATAATAAGAAAATGACATATATTTCAGTTAAATATCAATTTTTATTTGGTAAACTTATATGCAAACGAATCTCCAGACACATTTTTACAAACTTTATTCCATTTACTAATCCCATATTCCATTGGAAATTCTTTTTTTTTTTTTGCACTTGAAATTAACGAAATTGCAATTTTCACCGATTTCTTTTTTTACCCCATAACTTTTATGATTTTAAATCAATTTAGACAATGTATGTAGTTATTCGTGCAGTTGTTTTTTGATACGCCAATCACTTATTGATAATTAACTCAACCCCCTATCTAGTCTCCTTGAGCTGCAAAAAACGGTGTTTGGGTTTTGTATAGCATAAGACCCTGCCCAAACTCAGAAGAAGTATCCATGCAAAATTTCAGCCTCCATGTTCAATTGTGTGCGAATATATAAGGGGCATCTACACAGACACACAATGTCTCTTTTATATCGATATAGATAATAATAGATTTTTTTTAAATGTAAAATATTTTATATGTATGTATGTATGTACGATTACCGAGTGGTTCATTAAAATCTAAACACTTTTAATTTTAAACTTCAACAAGTTTTGATTGATTAATTAATAATATAATTTAAATATAATTAATAATATAAATAGATGTGTGTCTGACCTCTCTTAATCAGCAATGTAGCTTCCCTTAGCGGCAATGATGGCTTACAGGCGGTGGAAGAAGGCTTGACACACGTTGCAGATGTAATCCTCTGTCATAGCGTTCCAGTGCTTGCTGACAGTGGGTTTTATAGTCTCAGCATTTGGATGACAGACTCTGAAGGCCTTCTCCTCGACATGCACTCTAAAGGTTGTAGTTGAGGGGGTTGACATCAAGGCTATAGAGGGGGGGGCAAAAGGGACGGGGTAGATATTGCTCTTGTAGACGCCCGACTGTTTGGAGTACAGGAATGGAAATTTGTCAATCACGTTCAAGTTTCGTTTTCTTCTCTTGTACGGTGGCAAGAGAGCTCAGTTTTGTTATGTTTATAAACTAATTGACTATGATTTGATATATCTAAATATGAATTAATTTCAATCACTCAGCCTTCATTTATTATTGAATTAGTAATTGTTCAGATTTCTATAGACTACTAAGTCTATACACTCTTAGATGTGATAACCCGTCTCAAGTCCCTGTTGAACTCATTGTAGAATTAAGGATCAAAAACGGAATGACTCCCGCCTTTGTTTTGGCTTGATACAGAGTACAACTTGTACTCCTTCATCTTGAAGATAATTTAATGAATCGTCATGTTTGTATGGTCATGACATATTTCTAATACTTTTATTCTCCAATTTTTTCTTTAAATTGTCTGGGTTACCATGATAATTTTCGATTTCTTTTTTTTTTACATAATAAAAATGCTTACGATTTACAACAAATACAACGGCTGTGTCTTGTATCTATGATAATTATTTACGTCATATATTTTTCAGAGTGTCAAAACATACGACACGACCCTGATTACAATTTTATAAATAAAACGAGCCTTTTAAACGTGTCAAATAAATGACTTGTTCATCAGCTCAATATTTCATAGGGCGCAAGTTGAGCATCTTCCTTTACAATTAATTTTTACTTGGCCTAGCCTTTTTCTCGGTGATTCATAACTATGCATTAATTATTAATTATAGTATACTGATATTAATGGAGTAATTAAAGAATACATACATACACGATTAATTAGAAAGTCCATTCATTACATTGGCTACTTATTTCATAATATTATTCGAGTACATTGAAAGAAATAAGTATATAATTTAATATCCTGAAGGAGCAGTTGTATTTGGGGTATATGTACTTACTTATAGTTATTATATTGTATCCACGTTATAATTTATTACTTTTCTCTATGAATCAAGTACTACCATAAAAAGTCTATTGAAAAATAGCGCCCTTATATAATAAGTACACATATGTATATTAAAGCATATTTAGACTTCTCCTTGAGTATCTTCCTATTTAATACGTACGTACAAGTTGCAAATTAGGATACACATATAATCATTCCTTCCAATATTAACTGATATAATATATGTTTTGGTTAAGGCGATGCCAGCGCTCATCATTTAAGAGCTTTTTCCCAAAAAATATCAACTCCGTAATAAAATTACTCATGTAAATTGGTACATTTATATATATATATATATATATATTCATAAGCATACTCACGCGTAGCTACTCAATATTTTTATATGAAATGATTTATTATGATTGGGGAGCCTTAAGAAACTTCAGGAGGACTTACCAAAAATGGGGCGTTCATTTAATACATACAGTAATATGTAAATATATCGTAAACATAAAATTACTCTTGATAAAATTGTCCGCAAAAAATTGCCCGGGGAAAATATTTGTGAGTTTGCTAAATTGCTTGTCATTAAAACAATCGAAATTGGATGGTACTTCAACGTATATACATAAAATTAATTTGTTTCAAAACCCTCTTTTGTGATCAGGGTCGTAAATTTCAAATTGCGACAAAAAAAATTATCAAATTTTGACACCATCAAGCCATTTTGACCATTTGTGAAAAAATTGATCGGTGAGATTTTACTTTTAAGGGTATCACAGGCCTGCTTGTTGTGAATTTAAAAACGCAAAAATAGATTTACTTTCTTTTTAAGATAACTATTCAAAGGAAAATTTCTTCAATGTACTTTTGTATTATTTGAATGTTCCATTATTTTTTTCTTACACTTTTAAAACGTTAAAATTGAATTTACTAAAATATATTTTTTCAATTCCTTAAAAAATATTACTTTGAATATGTGTATATTATTATTTTTATGAATATTAGCGACTAACAGTATTATCTGAGATTTTTGGGAGTAATTAGGTATCGACTAACTTATAAACTTTGCTTGAATAATATAGAAGATTACTCCCCCACAAATTCTCAGTGTGACTTTCTATTTTTCATAAGCACAATCACACATAGCTCCTCAATACTTTGATGTTCTCTCTTTATTTTGATTTAATTTTGTTTTCCATAGTTCCCTTGTTAAATTCTCTGTGGCATTGTACACTGCCCATGGATGAATTAGAGTATCTGTCATATTTTCATACAGTCTGCATTAGAACAGTATTTTGATATAATCATATTTAGGTTATTTTTTTAAATTAATAGATTGAGATAGTGAGGTAAAATTTTAATCCATAACTAGACTTTTATATTAAAAATAATGTCTTTGATTCATCATACAAAACAGAAATAATGACTTACAAAATGATAAAATGCATCTCAGTTGACGAAAACCCAGTGGTATGGTGAAGGGATAATTTAAATACATGTTCTAATACTTCCAAGTTAGCTTCACGGTACCTCGAAATTACAGATACAATTGTATCGAGTGAAATAATTTTTTCTACAGCTGGGGATATTGTGACTGCTAATCGGTCTTGTTTATTGCCAGAAAATGTAGAAAAGCTCATCTTTTTGCAAAAAAAATTATAAATTTATGAATACTACTACTATATAACTCGTGTATATCTTATCGCAACCTTTGTTTTTTTAGAGAAGTTAAGTATATTTAGGAATAATTTATTTGTACAGAAAATAAATAACTAAAGAATAAAATATCGAAAAAACTTGAAAAATACATTAATTCTATTTCTTAAAAAAATATTATACCATTATGTACCGCAGTTCGTATCCAACCGTAGTTTTAACGTACCGTTCCGTCCCTAGTCTGCTACTAGACTAGACTGATGCATCTTCAACTAATCCCATGTATTCCATATGCTTCCTTAAAAGAAAATGCTTTGTAATGAAGCCAATTATAATTATGATAGATACCCTTCTGTTTAAAAAAATTATCCACTTCTACCTATACCCTTCTAAAATGAATTTTGTCCATCTACATATTGTGTCTTTTATCAATTCCTCCTTACAACACTACATATATTATGTAATTATAAATCTCAAGTACAACTACACTTTTGGTAACTTCATCTTCAGATTCCTCAAGCATGGTTACTCCGTCATTGCACGGGCATCAACAAAATCAATACCAGTGTACTCCACATGGCCCTTCATCCACTGGTGATGCACGAGCTCCCACCAGTGGCGTGTGGAAAAACATCATAAATAGGTTAAGCCTTCGTGGTAGTACACACTGTAATAGGGTTAAGAGCTACTCTTGCATTTGATGTAACGTTATTTTACTTGATGATTACAGCCATCTAAAGAGAAATATTTTAACATTATTAAGCAACAAAATCTTAAAATGCCTATATATGAATTTATATTTAAAAAAAAGTTTTTTTGTTGTTTTTTAGTCTTTGAAAAATTGATTAAAGAGATCAAAAAGAAAGAAGTAAAAGTTTATATTAATTTAACATTTTATAAAAAATGCATAAGTACACATGTTTTTATAGCTATGTAAAAGCTTTAATATTTATATCCATGATCAGATTATAGTTTGTTCTTAATAAATTAATTTATTAATAAAATAGTTCCTTCTGCTCAAGACGACAAGCTTTCTAAATTAATAAAATTATATGTTCCTGAGTCAGCAGAGCCTTAGGTAATAGATTGTTGGAATGAACTCTGAATTTTTGAATCATAAGGGGAACATCGTTGCTCTTAATTCTGTAATTTATTATATCATCTCAAAATAGAAGTTATGGAATGATAAACGAGAATGTCTTATTTTTATCTTTCTTATATATTTGTCAAACTTGTACAAAATTTATTTATTTCGACGTGCTTCTTTCAGCGACTTTTTTTTTCATAATAAGGATTCTAAGATAATAAAGAATGTATCTTTAAAATAATCCGCTTATTTTGAAATCTAAATGATACATAAATATATAGAAATGCTTTTTGAAAAAATAAATATAACTTTTTTCAGAAAAATAACTTTCTAGAAGTAGTTAGAAAGAATATTTTATAAAACACGTCATTAAACTATGACATAGTTTCGGAAAAAGTACCCAAAAAGGTCATTAAAAAACAAAACAAAATATAAGTTTTTAAAAAAAAAATAGGAGACTCTGCTGGGGGGTGGGGGCTGGAGTAGCTGTCGCCCACTCCCCCACCCCCTCAAAAAATCAAGGAATATTTGAAAAATTAAGTGACGTAAAAAAAAAGTTATTGAAGTGGAAGGAAAAATTTTCATGAGAAAACACGTGAAATAAATTATTTTTTAAATTTTCTTTCCTAAAAAAAAGTCACCCCCCTTCCCAATATAATCCTGCAGATGCCCCTGAAAAAAACCATTGTAACAAATCATTTGAAAAAAAAAAAAAAAAAAAGTTTTCTATCACTGACTCAAAGAGATTTATAAGATAACATTAATTTCATAAGAAATAATTTACCACCATTTTTAATCCCTAAAAATTATAGAAAAATCTGTTCATCTTAAGGATTTAAAAAGTCTAATTCAGTAATAATTACTTTAATATTTGTTATCTTAAAGTAGAAGATTTAACTGCCACTGTGATGTATTAAAGCTTTTTGATTTTTAGTTTGATCCAGTTTTATAGACTTAAAGGGTTCGTTTCCAGCAATTATTTTTGTCAATAATGATTATCACCCCATAAACAGCGAAAAAAAATTTCAAAAAATATGAGGAAAAAAATTCATTAGCTATCAAAAATTTCAATTGATCAAAAATTTATCAAAAATTAATTATAACACATGTAGGAATACTATTTGCGTGTGTTTATCGAGAAATTATCATTTCTTCACTTGAAGTAAAGTTGGAAAAAGCGTTAATGGGTCAGCGTCGTATCAAAATTCTTGGAACTATCCTCAGAACATAATTTTAAGGAACTTCTTATGTTTTGATCCAGGAAATCCATCCTCATTAAAAATATAACATTGAAAACACATCAACGACCAATATGTTCCCAAAATGTATTTCCTTCAGCAATTTTCCATCAAAAAAAATTCAACAAACAACAAATGAAAACGAGTTTCATAGGTATTGATGAAAATCGTGTGTATTTTGGGCATGTTAAAAAAAGAAATCGTAGGGGAATATGGTAACCCTGAATATTTGAGAATGTTTTTGAGGAGAACAGCTTTATGTTAACTTACTCTTCAATATGTACTCAACGTTTGAATTATTTTAATTTATAACAAAGGTAATCTTATGTTATGAAATAATTTAATCCAAGATAAACCCCAGTACGAAATTCTGTTATACTCCACATTTTAGAAAGAGGCTAACCTGTTTCTTGGCATTTTTCTGATAGAAGCTAAGGATATCCTTTTTTTTTTATTAAAGCCCAAAAAAGATGGAACAATACTTTAACTTTTCCAAAAAGATAACTTCAATTTTTTTCTTCCAATTTAAAAATAGTTAATTTATATTTCGACAAGGTAGTCAATTTTAGTTGAATAAAATTTAAGTTATGAATAGCCTTCGTTAGTGACCTGTGGTTTTATACACACTAAGATTAATAAAAATTTCGCCTTATTCCTGTGATTCTACATTTTATCGCCAATATTGTTCAGGTTGCTCGTGAAACATTAAATCAGATTATATACTAATTCCTTTTTTATTTAAAAAAAAAAAATGGAATCATTCGAATAGTTCATATTTGTAAAACGAGGTTTAGTGTCTTTAATTAACTGTTGAATTCTTCTTTTTTTTAATGGCTGAAATGAAAAGTAGATACAAAAATATAATATAGCTATTGTTTATTGTGTCATCAAAACTGATTGGTTCTAATATAATTATTAATTAAATTCTCATATAGTAATTAATATTTCATAAAAATTTTATTATAAATTTAAATTTAATGTTTTACTTTAATAATTACAAATTATATCTTGTTAAGATTATTTCAAAATAAGGATTTATGTTTTGATATTTAGGAGTGAAAATGAATGTAATAGCTCCAAAAAAATACAAATTTAAATGATATAACTACTATAATTATTGTTCAACTGTTTATCAAGTAATTAAATAGTTTATATTTTTGGGGTTTCTTTTTTACATAGTTCACTAACAGCATTATAAATAGGATTTTCACTAAGTGAGGAATGTACTTATATTTCAGTTAAAGTACAAGTATCGTTTTGGGAGGACACAGCCACCCTCATCCCCCTTGTTCCAATATGGGTAGTAGATAAATACGGGACCCTGTCTTAGATTTTAAAAAAAAATAATTGAGGATCTTTTGTTCTTTTTCTTATATTTAATTTATTGTAATCAAAAAATGAATAAATTCAACAGAAAAATAAGAGTTTAATAACAAAAAAACATGGAGCCACGCAGAATTCTAATTTTGGAGCTATCTGCAAGTGGAAAACTACCTTCAAAGATGCTTATACTAATTGAAAATGTCAATAAAGTGTCCCTTGGTTGTACTTATGAACAAAGTTTTTCAAATTTTATGATATTTTTTACACATAACAATTTTGTCATTTTCAAAAAGTGTTGTTTTTTAGACAAAGGACCCTATATTTCATAAAATATTTTTTTAAAGGTAACCAAAATATAATTTTATGATTGGAACATTTTTATCAACATATGAATATTTTTGACAGTTATAAATTTTCCTTTATTGGTACTCGAGACACTTTAGGAAATTTATAAAGAACTTATTTAAGAGTAATTTTATTCCATCTATTTCTTTCTAGTGCATAAATTATAATTTTATATCATGGAAAACTATATTTTATTAACGTCAATAAAATCGGCAACATAAATGGGCAAATATATTCATTTATGCAAAAAAAAACAAAAAAAACAGCCTAACGCAAAATATGAGATTTTCAAAATTAATAAATGTATTTATATACACATACGTAGGTAAAAAAAACCCCAAAATATTTATATTTATTTGATAAATGAATTGACCTAGAAAATTGATTGAAATATCTATATATTTTTTTCCATCTTGAAAATACATAATATTCCCATCATTTTTCAATTTATCATAAGACAGGATGATTTTTTTTTCTCTCTTGTTACCAACAACCGCACAAAAAAAGCTGTTATGAATTTACAGGGAATGAATTTACAAGGAATATATTTGCCAACCACCAGTATCGATATACCGTAAACCCCTTCTTCATAAGCATACAAAGTATGTATTAAACAAATACTATGAAATGTCAAAAGAAGATGTACTTGAAAAATGATTTTATAATAACAAGGAGTAGTCCTTGAAGGATATTTTGTTGATTCACAAGGATACACCAGATCGTGTAATTGGTTTATATTTTTTTTTCTAGAATACCTTCATCACAAAATAAGAGATTCATATACATTCTTAAAAGTTTGAATTTAGTCAGTAAGTAAGGCACTTCATAAGTATGAGTTTTGTTCACGAGTTTTCAACTTGTATAATGATTAACATCTATTCATTGGAGCTACTTATTATTGTTATGGATGTATGTACCTAAGAGAAAAGTAATACAAGCTACATAGATTTAACTGAACTGTAGTTTCTCAGTTTTGAATATCTGGGCTACAATTAACACGGGTTATGCACATAATTCGAAATGTAACTGTACTTTAATAATGAAATATTATGAGCCTTTCTGAGATGCAATATTTTAAGAGAAAAATCTAAAAAAATTCCGAGAGTTATTGTAGTACTTATTTGCATATACCTAGTAAGATTTAGATATAAGAGCTAAAAACAGTTTTTTGAAGATTAGTAATATGTTTGTCTTTTATTTGGGGCAAGAACTTTATTTTCCCATTAATTTTATGACAACATTGATGTATCTAAGTCAATGTTTCTGAAACTATTACATTCTGTCAAAGAAGTACTGGGAACCGGAATCAGCTGGATAAGTCATTTTACCTAACTAGTGCTAAGCCATTTTTTCTACCTTCATTCTAATGATTTTTGGCTTGTTTGCTTATCATACACGTAGACTTAGGTCTCATTACCAGTTATTATGCGTTTTATGAACGTTGGTTAGGAATTTGCAGGATCAAGGATGACTGAAGAGACTTGCTTACGATACTGTTTTTGTGAGAAAAAATTAAGCTCTTTTTGAACAAACCGTGCAGCGAGGCGTCTATGCCCAAGTTTTCAGTCACCATGGTACGAACTGACTCGTGAGAGATGTCAAGCTATTACGAGGATTAGCTGTTGCAAGCAAACTGGTCTAAAGATTGCACTCAAACATGGGACCGTAAATAAATACAATGCTGCTGACCTAGAAAAAAATGTATTTAAATCCCTTCAGCAAGTGACATTTAAATTAACAATTCCTAGTACTTATTTGCCAGAATGTATGTCCTTGAACATATTAATTAGATAACCAAAATCATGATTTTTTGTGTTAAATTTTAGATTTCATGAACTAAATTTTGCCTTGTACATATCAACTATTCTAGGCAGAGCTATCTAAGAAAATGCAGCATTTGAGAATCACTAACCAAGAGTAAGTAAGTAGGTGGAGGAAGAGCTGTCATGACGTTTCTATAAATTAGTTGTAAGCTGAAGGAATTCAACACAATTTCCACTCTGTATCAAGCCAGGACCTAGACAGTAATAACTCAGTTTTTGATCCTCAATTTTACTTTTAGTCCACTATGTACTTACGCTTATAACTCCCCAATAGCCCCTCCGCGATACTCTCCGTTATTCATGGTCACACAAACTCGTGGTTAAACTTTATACTCAGATTTTCTTTAAGAAAAAAAAGAGTAATGATAACCGCTTTCGAAAATAAAAATCACTATTCAGATTGCCGAATACTCAAAACTTGCATACTTACAATGTTTAGGATTTACAACCCTACTAATGTATTTAAATGGTACACTTATAATTTTTCTTATTTTTTTTTTGTTCACTGAAGACAACAAGATCATTATTATTATATTCTTCATTTTAAGTTTATTTGTTTAGATTTACGATCCATTTTCAAAAGAATTAAATAACTTTTGATGGATGACTTGGATAAAAATAGACTTTTCATGATGTTTATATTTTATATAGATAATATGTTGATAGATATTGAAATAGGGCTTACAATTGTTATTTTTGTGTTTATTTCTGGAAGGGAGGGAGAGGTTATGATGCATGAATGACTTTCTAATAGATAATAAAATTAATGAATAAAAACAAAATATATAAAAAATAAATGATTTATCTCAAGCATGATGATTCATGGAAAAATAAATCAATCATTATTGATCAGCATTAATATTCTTATAATTATGAATAGGACGAAGAAAGCACTGGGTTGAATTAGGTTATAAATATAATTTTGCTGTCAGGAATTTTGTTGGATGTTTTACTGCATGTTATTTGCTTGTTGTTCGAACTTTACTTTAAGTATTTCCTGTTGAAACAGCCTTTTCTTTCTTCCGAAGAAGTTTCTTAATTTTCTTCAAGCATCAACTAAGATCATGACTATCAATAAGGTGCCACTTCTCAATAAATCTTTTCGAAATAAACTCATGATCATGAATCTGCGACTCCTTTGTCCATATAAATACTAGTCTTTATTAATTGTCATTTTTGAAATAGCTGAGATACAAGACAGCGAAATTACCGGTTGGATTCAAACTATACTCTTATTTGAAGAAAGTTTTAAAAAGTGTTTCAAATCGGCACGAAAAGAAGTACTAGGGATCCCCGCTTATTGTTTTTTTCTGGAACAAGAAAAATCCACGTTTTAATGGGAACTTTTTTTTACTACAAAAATACTTGTTCACCTCAATATATTGTTTTTTGTAATTTATTATTATAATATAAAAAGCTGCGATAGGTGGAGAATATACTGCACTATACGGAGAGACAGAATAGTTCCAAACACCGCGTTAAGCGAAGTCCACGGTGTTTGGCACCACGTTATGCGGGGATCTTGTATTATTCCAGGACTCTATAGTTAGTTTCTTAAAGTCAACTATATCAAATTCAAAATTATGATACAATTTTAAATATTAATAAATGTTTTTTGTAATTTTTGTAATCTCCACTAGGATTCATCTACCGGGATCCCGGTTTTCCAATATTTTTTTGAGATTTTACACACCTGCGTTTCATTATTCCATAACATTCGTTTAAGTTACATTTAGTAACAAATAATTAATCGATAATTAATTATGTAAAACAAAGTACTAAAATATTTTAAATAATGAAAATTAACTACAAAACAATTTATTAGAACTAAAAACTATGGGTTATACGCTCCTAACTCTGTTTTCTTTTTGCAGTCCATATATAATACAGTTTTTCACATTTGATTATTGAAAAACGGAAAATATGGACTATGAATCAACACGAAAAACATGAACATTATGTATAAGTTAGTAAATGATTTGAAAGCTGCTCATATCTGCACAAACGTTTCAAAACTTTTTTTTGTTGCGGGATGATTGGATTAAGGAACCTAGACATGCACACTATCTATATTTTAACCGGAATGAATATGTGTGGGAGTCCGGGAATCAGGACTGAAATTTTTAAAATAAAGCTTAAGAGATGGTTCCAGTAACAATTTCTTAGCCTTCAGGGCTATGGTGGCCTTATTATAGTTGTTTTTTTATATAAAATAAAAAATAAAGATTGTAAAATACTAATAATTAATTTTGTTATATGTTGATATGTATCTTTGCACACTTTTTTAAAATGAGATTATAAAGTTTAGAGAAGGAAAAAAGAAGAAAGAGAATAAGACAAATGATTACATGAAAGATGAGCAAAGGATAGTTCAACTCGAATATTTTTTCTTCTCTAAACCTAATAATTTCCTTTAAAAAAAAGTATGCAAAGATAAATAGGAATACAGGTATGTATTATTTACTAATGGGATCTGGTATTGCTCAGGATCTCGCTTAGTGATCATTTCTCGGACATGTGAACCCCTTATCTCGACAAATAAGAATTTCAAATACGGTTAAAAAGTCTTAATTCTCGTATATCGACGTTTTATAACACGAATTCAATTGGAGGGAACTCAAGGGCATCCAAAAGTGGTAGCTGAAGGAGCTGGAGCCCTCCCCCCTCCCCAAATTAAGTAGTTTTTGCTTATTACAAAAAAAAATTAACGTGTGATTTTTTTTTATAATATATATATTTCTTTCAAGAAAAATATTTTTTGAAAGCAGCTATTTGAAATAATTTTTCATAAAAATTAATTAAATTTTTCAAATTTTTTCCAAAAAATTTAACATTTGAAACTTTTTTTCAAAAAATCTAATTTTTTGGGATTATCTATGGTCTTTTGAAATTTTTCAGAAAAAATTTATTATTTTTTAAATTCTATTTCTTTGAAAAAAAATTAGTTTATGGATTTTTTTTAAAAATATCAAAAACCATGCCCCTCCACCCACCAAAAAATATATTCCTGCGGATGCCCTTAGAACTAAGTTTTTTTTTTTTTGTGTACCTAAGGTACACAATTTATTCTTCTTTATCTTTTAAAAGATACAAAAATTTCATTTTACTCCCTTTTTCTATCCTATTTATAGCATACAATCATCCCTTAAAAGAAGTATTTTCGCCCATAGATTCCCAATTATTCTTTATCAATTTTCTAGACTGTTTTTTTATAGTTTCAAAGACCTGTAATCTCCAAATATATCGATTTCCCTATCTTTTATTCAATTAAAAAGTTCATTTAAGTATCAAGCATGGGTTGGCTGGAGATTAAAAAAAGTTGCCCTATTATAGACGAGTTTCAGTATGAATTTTTACTTCCATATGTGGTTCGAAATTAAAGTAGATTTTTATATTTTAACCGGTCGTTCACATAAATTACATCAAATACAATTAATTCAGAACATGAATAGAAAGAAAAGATGCGCTTTCAAATAAAATTAAAAAATTGTATTATTAATTGATAGTTTCTTTTTTGAAAGGTTATCCGGGAAAAAAATTAAATATTCATAATAAATGAAAAATATCAAATTTATAGAATATAAAGTAAAATATGCTAAAATAGAAACAAATCAACACTAGAAATTAAGGAATAATAAGTAAAAGGATTTATTCTAAAGAGTTTAATTCTCATTTTTCGTAGTTCAAAAATAAAAATTCGTAAAATAGGGTGTATTATTTGGCATAAATGAACATGAAGGAAAATATATTTAATTATAATATTTGGTATCAAAAAATGAGATTTGAGTAATAAAAATGAATACAAACATCATAATACTTGTACGAAGCACGTAATAAGCGGTACCCAAAGACAACATTTATTTATTTACAGCATGTTTGGAACTAAAATACTCATCCTTTAAGGCAAGTTAAAGAAAGATTGTATAAATATGATTGCAAAATATATATTTCATCTAAAATATTTAAAAAATTAACTATCCTGTCACTGGATTTAAATCAATAGTTTTAAAGAAACAACATCAAAATTTCCTTCTTTTTTTTTGACATTTTACAGATTTTTAAATCAAAGCGCGTCCATGAACAACCATTTTTTTGGTTGTTTAATAGTTATTTTCTTGTTTAAAGGAATAAAATACAAATTTAAAAAAACCGGCCATACCACATACCCAACTTTAGTTCTTTCGGTACACCCTATATACATACAGCCCAGTATTTTATACATATACTCGCATTACAGTTAATTATTGCATTAAAAATACAATACCCATGAATTTTAGCTACAGTTTAGAATATTTATTTAATTTTAGTGAAATATTGGTCCTCAAAAAGCCATTTTCTATTCGAAGAAATTGACTTCTTATACTTGTATTGTGACCATCAATTTGTGCTACTTTAAGTGCATTTTTCAACAACCCCAAAGGGTGAATAAGAATAGTTTGCTGATAAAAATTGAAGACAATTCGTTGAATAATACAAATGTAATCCACTCTCAATTTTAAGAAAAATCATTACAACTTACTTGTGTTTTGACGTATCGCTATTGTTCATTATAATCTGGTTTCATCCAAATTCCACATAGCTCATAATTGAATCCCCACAACATTAATAATTCTTAACTGTAATTATTTATCATCAAGTCGGTAATATTTATACTGTTGAATAGAATCCAACAGGAGAATGACATGATTGGCTGGTCTCTTATTTTACTCTTTACTGGAGAAAGGGTTATGAGATACAATGAGGGGAAAATATGCAAAAGTATTAATATTTCGGTAGTAGGTCAATACGTCAACAGACAAAATGTTGAATGGACAAAACGTCAACCGTAAAAAACGTCAAACGTTACAACGTAAACTGACAGAACCTCGACTGGAAAATATTACATTTTATGCAAAACTGTTTCTACGACATTTCACTCCAGACATTTCCAGCCCAAGATATTTACACAACCACCCCTACATAAACTAACCATAAGGTATGGTACCCTCACAAAGCCCCATGCATACTTCAAAATTTGGGGTTATTTCGGGTACTGCCGGGCCTCCAAAAGGAGAGATACCCGAAATAGTCTCAAATTTCGGGGTGTAAATGAAGATGGGATAAATTAAATAGTGGTGGTGGGTTTTATTCCATTTTGGGGCCAGGCCATACCCAAAAACAACTAAAACATTTTGGGGACACATATGCGTTGTGATGGACTCTTAGTGGTTGCTTAAATAGTGGTGGTGGTTTTCATTCCCATATTGGGACACGGTGGGGACTGAACACACCCACAGAATAAGGGTATTTGTAGGGCCCCTTACTGGTAGTTTATATAGAAATGGTTCTACTGGGTAATGTTTTTAGGTGGGAAATGTCTGATTGGGATATATTCCAACACCATATATAGTTTATTAAGCCAAATAAGAGATATGTATTAAGAGGATTGCAAATATCTTGCAAAAAATGTATCTGTTTTAATTAAAATGCAAAAAAAATACAATGGCGGTGGGGATGAAGATACTTTATATAAGTAACTATGCAATCTCAAGGAATTTCCCCTTTTAATTGAATTAACAAGGTAAATTCCGCCAAATACGGGATATAAATTGCATACGTTATGGGGGATAAATGATAAAATAATTTCATGTATGGTATCCCCCCACCAAGCAAAGTATTGCTGTGTGGGAGGTTTTTTGTCCCCGAAGACTTTTTTACTACCTAACAAGGACGTTTTGTTACCGTATTTTATATATTTGTGAGGTTATTAATTAATAACGTATCTATTTCAAGTATTATGAATCAAAAAATGCTGTCCACCCCTGCTTTGATTATTACATTGATTTATTATGTGAAGAAAGTCACTTATGTATACTTACAAATAGAAATATTATGCATCTTATGTACCGGGTGCAGCAGAAAAATCTTTAAACTATGTTTTTGCTACATATTAAGGTTGTTGTGAATGCCACAATATTGTGTCTGTCAAATAATAAAAAAATTAAATTAAAAAAAAAAAACTAGATCTTCCTAAGGGTCTTAGAAGCAGAGAAAATGCCACCTGAACGTTACCAATAAATTTCAGTCCCCGCACTTTTGGACGCTGGTAAGAAACCGAGGAAGATTGCAAAGCAGTTGGGAATCTCCAGCATAAACCCGAACATGAACGTATTGTTCCAGCAGGATTGTGCGCCTGCACACATGTCCAAAAAGGCCCAGAATTTGTTGGAGGACAACTTGCCTTTCTGGCTAAAGAAAATGTGCCCCCCCCCCCAACTCACCAGATACCAGCCCATTGGAATTCACTTTTTGGGTGCATGTTGAGTCCAAAGCCTGCACCGTCTGTCACCCAAATATCAACAACCTCAAGGGCACATTCAACCGGCACTGAGATACTATATCAGAGGACCAAATCAAGAATGGTGGCAAGGCCTTCCGTGGCCGCCTGGAAGCCATCATTGCTGCCAAGGGGGGCTACCTTGGTGATTAGGGTAGTCAAGAAGGCATATTAGTTATTTTTATTGTATTGACCTACCCTATTACAACTGGTTGATGAAATACATCTTGATACAGTTCTAGATTGAAAGTGTAAATATTTTTTCGGCTCACCTGGTATGTTTATGAATAATAATTATTATCTATGAATTGTTTTTGTTTTCCTTGTTTTTTAAGCTTCCATTATCCTCTTTCTCTCAACGAGGTCCCCATTAATAACATGTAAGCACTTACAGTATTACATATTTATATAATATTTAATAGTGTTTCCGAGAGATGCACGCTGCTACATACATAAATGTTAACAACGGATATACTACTTCTATTATGGAATATCTTATGCTCAAATTATCACATTTAGTGTGTATTCCCCATTTATTTGCGTGCAATGTTCATTAGGGGGAAGCTGATGCACCACATTGTAGGAACAAGTTTAGTAGGCCTGTTTTATTTCTTGGAGATACTTTTACACCATGCCTTTGGTTATCAAAATGATAGACGATTTTGTTAAAATCATAACGACTGATCCTATACATGGGTAATATTTTGTCTAAAATGACGCTTTGATGGCTTTAAAAAAAGTTGTTTTAAAAAATAAACTATATTCCCATACACAAAAAGAAAACAAGATTCATGGAAATGGTATTTAAATGGCTCCCAAATGTACTAATAATTAATGAAATATATAAAAAAATAATCTTTGTTTTGAAAATAGTTTCTTAGCAGACAAGAAGGTAAAATAAAAAGAAAAAAAAAGATTTCTGTACCAGTATATTTTCCTTCATATTAAACTATAATTTTTATATTTACAGAAAAAAGTAGCCAACAGATATTATTCAGATAAGATTTAAATAGCTTCATTATGTAACATAATCAGTCGCGTTACCTATGATATTTTTTTAATGTTCATTTAATTGGTCAGGCAAAGCTTCACGGACATACTATAAGTAAGCATTATAGTATTATAATTACTCTATCTGACTTAGGAATTGTCTTTGAAGTCCATATACAGACTGTATATTTCCTTTCCTTTGAGCGACGGAGTATCGAACCTACGCAGATTGAGTTCAAGAGAATAATTTCTTTCGAGCAGGCTATCCATTGAGCTACGTCGTTACCAATTATATTTATTCATCATATCAATAAAAATCATGAAATAACTTCAAAAATAGACATTCTTCAATTCTTAAAGACCCATGAGATACCGTTTCTCAAAACTTTAAGGGGAAAAAACAATATTCATACACTTGACACCAAAAAGCATGAGAAAAAGTTCTGAAAACTTATCAAAATAAAAAATAAAAACATATATATTTTTTAACAAGTCAAAAACTTTAACTTTTTTCTGTTCTGTATATGAACGTGATAAATATGTATGTGCAATTTCATTGAAATATTTTAAAGCCCATAAAATTTTGGGGAAAGTGAGTAAAAACTATCCTAATCATATTTTTTGGTGTTTTTGAATGTTGCTGCTGGTAGTTAGTTTTTCTAGCTATCTATTTAGAACTAGTATATAATATATTAAATAAAAAACACCAGCATGTTGTTATTATGAATCGATTGCACACAGCCCATGAAGTTACAAATAAATATTGAATTTTTTTGAAACTATCATCCATTCTTTGGTAATGAATAGTATTTAGAAAAAAGAATATTAATATAATATAATCATTGTTTCCTGATTTCAAAAATATATTTAGCTAATGAAAAGGCTTAGATACATTCAAAAACCAAAAATGTGATTTGTAATGTTTAGTGCCACTTTTATTAGATTTCATTAGCTTTGTCCTGAAGGTCAATGTTAATATATTTCAGTGAAATTGCAGAAATATGTTCATTAGAATCATACAACTACCAAAAAAAAAAAAAGTTAAAGGATATTGGGCTTAATTTATGAATATGTTGGATACTAGCTTCACCCTAATGAGATCCGTACAATAGGGGATCACAAACAACAGATGATATCGTTTTTTGTACGTACACCTTATACATATACATTTATCCGTTTGGGTAACTGATTCAAAATAAACGACAGTAATAAGGTTTGAAGCCTTTTTTAATACTTTTGCTTCCGTAGTAGTTAGGGTTCATCCTTATTTATTCGGTCCAACCTGATTTTAGGACCGGTCCCTATGACATTTGGGCCTTCGGACTGTCAGTAGCAGACCTAATCTAAATAAAAGTTGAGTGACATCATTAATTATAAAACTTAATTTGTTTTAAGACTGATATGCAGGACTGTATCGAAACTGAACTTGAGTCCTAAATAAGGATAATCACAACACTAATAAAGAAAAACTTGAATAAAAAATAAACTATTTCCTGACAACCGCCATGAGTCAAAACTATAGTATTACTGAACAGTTTATCTATTTTATCAACAATATTTTAGTCTTGATTTGAACTATAAGCCATGGAATCAATTCGTATGAATTTAAAAAGAATTTAGTGTGGGGCGTTAGAGCCTTGATTATGTACATTTACCTATATATTTGATCATGTTATTCAAAATAAAGGCGTGGCACAAAAAGTATTGATTGAATTATCATTTGAGGGAGTCGCTTTTCTCTAAATTTATTTAGCAATGACTTGTATTATTAGATGTCTATTAATAAGAATGTATCCTACTATTAGCAACATCCACAAATTTTTGATACAATAAATTAATACTTAAAATGAAGGAACTTTATCACAATTTGAAAATAACAAATCCTAGAGATATCCTGGAAATTTGTCAGCCAGCCAGCCTTTAAATTAATTCAAACATACTTGTAAGAGTCATTGCTTATCCCAAACTAACAGAAGGATTCTCTTGAAAGAATACATATGTCCTCTGATTTTGAGATGATTTCGATGTGATCAGAATATTGATCATATTGTGGCCTAAGTTATGCTAAAGTTTCATAAATTAACCTCTTATCATAAAAATGGTTGATTCTGCTTTATAGTAATTTGCATTATATTATTATGAAATTATGATATAAATTTTGTGGTTGTAACTTTTTTATGTTCGAAAAAAGTCCAGTTATAACTCTCTCCGTCTACGTATATTCTTTTTTTGTTGGCTACACTTTGGTCATAAAGTAAAGAGAATTGGCAAAGGAAAGCCATTTAAATTTGAATTGATTTTTTTAAAGATGCAATTTGGAGTTACTATGAAGTTGTTTATTCGTATATAATTATTTTAAGTTATAAATTTCCAAAAAAATTAACTTATAAGAATAAATGTAAATATTTTTTTTTAGAAAATAAATGATACAATTAATAAGCTTATATATTTTTTTTAGGAAAAAGCGGATATTGAATGGAAATTTGCACGGAGTAAGCTATGGATCTCTTACTTTGAGGAGGGAGGTACTTGTCCTCCTCCTTTCAACATTATTCCAACACCGAAAAGTATCTATTACCTCATTCGTTGGATCTATGTGAAGCTCTGTGGGCGAACAAATAAAATTAAAAAAGAACATTTGAAAACGGTGAGGGTGAGCCATGATTTTCTATTTTCTCCTTCTTCTTTTTGGTTGTTTGAACAGTATGAGTGTTTGTTTGTCTGTTTGTTAAGATTTATGGTTGGTTGGTTGGTTGGCTTATGGAATTCTAGATATCTGGATGAAACCCCCCATTTTTTCTTTTCCCATATGAGCCAAAAAACAATTTTATCCCTACAATATCTTATTAATAAAGCAAAGTTAGTTTACCTGTGTTATGTATAAAAACAGTTAGAGAATGCACTTTATATAGTACTCCTTACTATATGTTAAACATATTTTGATCTAAGAAATTGTAATCTAGTACTATTTATGAAATATTGCATGCGTGTGCATATAGCATCGAACGTGTATACAGGGTGCAGTGTATATGATATTCATTCGGCTGAAAAGACCCCCAACATTCGGGTATAAAATGGGCATTCATAAAGTATATACACTGTTTCCTCATAGATTTATACGAAATTGTTTTTATACAAAATGTCCTTATACGAAAATGTTTTATACGAAGTTACCTATTACCGTTCCTTCATGCATATAATAATTTATAACATATGTTAAGACTTAAATAAAATATAAACCCTGGTAAGTAAAATGAATTAACTCTTGCAGGCGTTTTATTATATAGAATACGAGGAGAACTGTTTTTTTTCTTTGTTTTTTTGTTAATCAGCGATCTACAGACTAAAGTACTCATTATTAATCTCATTGAATATGGTTGTATCTAAATAATTAACAGCAAAAAAACATATTTCAATATAAATTAACAACTAAGTACTGTAATCCTGTATAAAGTTTATACAGGAAGAAGGATCTATGACTCAAGTGGGAGGGGAAGAAATAAAATAAAATGACGTCAATAGAGTTCCATGTATCTGGGATTCCATGGTCGGTTGCAAGTGGTTCCTTTCTTTCCTTTACTTAATAGTGTTTACTTATTTACTTCAATAATTTGGCAAATTATACACGTAATGTTCAACTTTTTTATTATTATTTTAATATAATTCAGTATTTATGACTTTCCATTTTTCTGCATGTATTTCTCTTTACAAAATATATAATACCTATTTGCCCTGTCAACACAATGCAAGCACATAATTATTTTTCTCAGATTAAGTCTGAATAACATTTGTACTCTTCAACTATAAAGTTTCATCTATTTATAAAAATTAATAAGTGTAATTGATTCTTTGTAAACCCTTCAAATTGTACTTAAAATAGCAAAAAAATCATTTTTACAATGAAAAAAGTCGAAATTGGCATCGGGACTAAGTTAGGTCTCATAAAGGTTTATAACTATAGTTCGAAACTTTAAGGTATCTTAACTCATCCCAGAAATTTGAATACAAATCCTATCATTGATAGAAATGTATATAGCTTTATTAATAAATTGATGAGATGAATGGAAGGTTTAAATGATTAAATTTATCTTTTTCTGTTCAATATGGTTGATATTACAAAACACGGAGTTATTCTACAATTATTTAAAAATCCCTCCTGATTATTGATCTGCTGTCAATTTTTTCTACTATGTCCTCTTGATTTTTATTAGTGTTCTGAAAGTTTATTCGTTGATTTTGAATTAGTTATTTCTCTGAAACTTTGAATAATTCTCTACTATTCAATGAAAAACAGTCTCAAAGTTTAGAAGCATTGTATAATTATAACTTATTTTGAGATTTAGAGAGACACAGAAGGCAACATCGTAACAGAGATGGGGGAAAAAATTAACATCTTGGTATTATTGGGCTACAGTAAATTTACAATAATATTTTGTGTCTTCTACTGTTTAAAATTAATCGCTATTTACATAATAAATAGTAGCACTGAGTCCTCGAACAATCCAGATGATGACTAGGTGGTATTATTCAAAAACCAATGGGCGCCATCTATTGCTAAACCCCTCTTTGTAAAAAGTACAATAATGATTATGTGAAAAAATATTTATTAATAATAATGATTACTACAAACAAGTTAAAATAACAATTCTTTCTATTTATATCATTGAGCTGAGAAAACGATGCCGTTAAAACTATTATAGATTATCAATATAAACATCAATATGTACTCGTATAATTATTGGCAGAAGGGATAAGTATATGTAGCTACAATTAACCTAATTATATGTTTTAATAAATGCTTCATTTAAATATTAATGATTTGATCCGTGCTTTTTATAGCATATACTTTACAAAACTAAAAAGTATTAATATTTTATGAACCCAAGTAAAGAAGATAAGACTTAAAGTATTCAAGTGTTAAACAACTTAAATATACTCGTTTGATAAATAAGCTGCTTATAATTTGCTATTTTGTACAAATAGTAATTCTTTCATCTTATTATAACCACGTAATTCAATGAACAACGCCCTCGGGAGAAAATATTCTTTTGATCTGAATGTGCATAGGTTCGCCCCCTGGTGGTTTCTAGAGAAGGAAATATACTTTATGTATTTGGATTTTTTTTTTAAAACCCTATGTCAAATGGACTAAATCTAAAAGTAAAAGTTTTGCCTATGCTAAATCAGTACAACTCTATCTCACTAATTAAAGCAATATTAAAGAAAAATAAACTGACTGATATAATTTTAGTGCCAACTATTTTAGTTAAGAAATATATATTATTGCTGTTATTTAATTTTGATATATTAAAATTAAACATTTAATATGCATTTACAAGTAATATAACTGTGAGCATCTGAACTTTATAATTTGCCAAAAAATTATTGACTACTTGCACTTTTTCCCAAAATAGTCCATAATTACTTGACATTAATATATTAATCATTCAATAAATACTGAATTATTGGATTATCCATATCACAAGTACAGTAAATTCTTCCTTTAAGGTTTTTCATTTTATTTTTGCTTACAACTTGTACAATTTGATTAAACAAGTTAAAACTTTTTCAAAATTGCAGTTTGTCCACAATATATTATGTATGTGAGTTATTCCACTTGATTTTTTCAAAAGACACGTATTTGAATTTAATTTGTGTTATGGTATCATTGCTGGTAATTCTACACAGACATAAAATTTTTTATCTGTAACTCAGTCCAACTATTAGTTCTAAGGTCTTATAAATGCAGAAATTATCATGTTGGTGAATTTTTGATTATTGATATATCAAAACCGAAACATAGCTTCAAAAAAACTAATTTACAACCCAATAACTCATAGACATATCTGTAGGTATGTTAACAATATAGAAGAGGGCACTTCAAATATTTTCTCCTCTCGAAAGATCTGAAAGATTGAAATAACATTAGATATAATTTTATGTCACTTTTATCGAATAAAATTATTTCATTAAATTTTTCATTTACTTACAAGTTTCAACTATCATTTGACAAAATTTTATTAAGTTGACATGAACCATCTATATGATATTGTATATCAAAAAATTAATGTATAATTAAAGAAGTGGAGAAAATTAAGTGGTCATTTCTATCGAAAAATTAAAATTACTAAATCCCTGTCAAATAAATATAGAAAATATTGGCATCACTGAAATCAGAAAAAATGATACATCAAGTTACGACTGTTATTGCCTTTAAATCTAAATTCATTAGAATCGTTTAACATACCTATTTGAGTCAATTATAGGCTTTGTATTTAAAGTTGTGGGATACGTTAAGATACCCAAGAATTTTTTTTTCTTTACATAGTTTAGACCCTGTATTTGATTCAAAAGACTTGAAATACCAAAATATTGCCTTTCAAATAAAATTTGTCAATTTCTCTTTATTTTAATGTGACGATGAAATTGTCAAACATCAAGTTCAATTTGCAACAAATCTAAACTAAAGGGTTAATTAGATTAGTCTACTGATAGGCATTGACAATAATTTGTCAAAGAATACAAATGTATACAATCAGTTTTTAAAAAAAAAAACATTTTATCTTACATTGGTGTTGACAGTTTAGATATTAAAAAAATATAAATTTATTTTTTTAAAGACCTGACTTGACGAAACAATTTTGTAATGGGGCATGATTGTTTTTATTTATATTGGTTTATTAACCCAATGACGACGTCTTCTTCAAATAGTAATACACCCTGTGTGTTAATAATTAGTGATAGGATGATTCCAAAAAAAATATCAATGCGGTTCTCGTAAAAACTCCAGATTCCAATTCCTAAATACTTTAAATAATAATTAAAAAGTCCCATTGTTCTATGAGCAGGGAGGGGAGTGTTAAAGTCAAATTAAGCTTTATCCCAACTTTTCGGAATGCAAAAGGATTTTGTAAGCACTTTTGAAAAAAAAAAAAAAAAAAACCAGGCAACCCCCCACCCTCCTCTACCCCCAAAATTACTTTTTCACCTATGAATGCATATTTTTAAAATCTTTTTTCAAAGTACTATAAAAAGAAGAAACTTGCTAAAGTCGTGATCATTAAAACCTTTTTAAAGCAATAGTTATTTAAAATTTTAAGTTTAAAAAGTGTTGTTTCAGGAGATAAAAAGGTCAAAGATGACAAAAAAGGTCATTTTCTTCTAAATTTTTATTTTAGTATGTATACTTGGGTGCCCATATTTGTAGGGTGACCTTTTAATTCGATCTTCTGTGTGAAGAAAGAATTATGTTTCTGAAGTTTCAGTCTTCAAAGGTCGTTTTTTAACTTCAATAGTCATTTTGAAAATGACTTTTTTTAACTACAATCTCTATTTGTAAAGGAATTCAGAAGTAGCAATTTTAAAGTTATGTTGCTAAACTTCGGAAATTAGATGTAGCCATAGGGGGGCAGATTGTGCTGAAAAAATCATTTTGCATACAAAAAGTTAAGCCAAAATTTAATTTCCTCATGTTTATTAATTTACAACCCCCCTCCCTACTAACAGGGGCGTCCATAGGATTATATATTTATATTTTTAGGGAGGGGATTTGTTTATGGAATTTTTTTGAATTTTTTTTAAAAAAAATTATTAAAATTGATTTCCTTTGTTTGTTTTTTTTGGAAAAAAAAATTTAAAAATTAATTTAAATTTCAAAGATTAAAAATTGGAAATATTTAATTTTCAAGTAAAAAGCAAAAATTTATATATTTGAGGGAGTGTTTTTTTGTTTGTTTTTTTGTTTTTTTTTTCATAACTTGGGAGAGTAATAAATAGTTAAATTCAAATAATAAATAATAATTGAAATCGGAAATGAACCATTATTTTCCCTATGCCGATCCCGATTCTTGATTCCAATGAATCATTCCTTTACTAATAATAATAATATTTAAATTATTTATTAATTATAAATTCAAAAGTGTATTTAAATTACACTTATTAATACAATTATTTAAATTAAAATAGAAGACCCTTTTTAATCTATTTATGTTCCCTTTCCCTCCCCAATTACATACTTTCACACCACCTAGCGGATATTATTTCTTTTTAGTTTGCTCATGCTCCATTAGTGGTAATATCGAAGATATAAATATGCATATTTTGTAGATACATATATAAATAGCAAAAGGAATTATAGCATTTTGACATTACCTTTGAAATATGCATGAATTTTTTTATTTATTTTTTTAATTGAATCATGATCTTTTACGAGCTATTTCTCTTGGTTTTACCTATGAAAAAGTATTTAAAAACGCATTTATGAAACTTTTGTATATAATTTACTCATCACAAGCATACCCTTGTATATATAAACATAAACTTATAATATCTCGATAATTATTTATATGAATGGTTGTTCTAATTCTTGAACCATACCTTCTAATGTTCCATAAGGTAATGTTGAAGAATTATATTGGTCTTCTTTCTTTTCGTTTTTATTTTTTGATATCTTAGTGAGCAATTTATCTCTCAATGGTTATAGCTAGAGATGTGAGAAGAATCGAAATCCCGGAAGGCGTAAATTTTTATAAAAATATACTTTGGTAACCTGCAGGATATTAGTTTTCTTATTTATGAATTACTCCCATCACATTTTTGAACTTAAACGTATTTACATACAACTATTATAATTTAGAGTCAACTCTGTCAGTAGAAATGCCGTCTCTCATACAGGTTGAAAACTAAAAATATGCACAGTTTGTATATTATTTTTGAATGGTGAATATATTTGTTATAACTTGTATGTATATTGTATATGTTACAAAAAATTTAGTCATTACAAAACTATCTCCAAACCCGTCAACTACTTATTTATTCAATTCTGTCTATGGAAGTAATCTTCTAACGGAAAGATATGCAGTACTTATGATTTAAATCCAGGCCTCGTGAGCAGCTACCTTCTTTGGCTGAACACTTTCATGACGTTCTTTACATGCATTCCTTTCAACAATTAGCCAGAAGGAATACTCAATAAGACTACTTGTATTATTTGGACTATGGTGTGGCCATTTTTATATCTACCAACAACTGTTCTGTGCTTTTCCCGCCATTGCTATCCTTCCTTTCCTCCAACTTATTTTTTATTTTATAAACCGTTTTTCTGGCCATCTAATTAGCCTACAACTCTTTGTGGTATTGCAACCCATACGAATTTACTGATGTGCCCTTGAGTCGTGGTCCTACTCTAATATCATTATTAGCTCAATAAAAAACTATTCAATGTTAGCTGATAGCCTGATATTATTTTTATGCATATACTATGTAACACGATAGTGTTTAAAATCAGTTATATGAATTTTTAATTTTTTAATTTCAACCAAGTATATAACCATATTTTTATAACATTAATCTCAAACGTGTTTTTAAGCTTACTTTTATTTCAACCCTTTTTATATATCTAATTATAGCATTCAACTTGTTATTTCTCTCATTCAATGATCATATAAACTATTATTTTTTCTTAGAAAGCTCTAATATTGTTAGGTGAACTAAAAGCTTATTTAGATAGATGAAATATATACAATAAACAAAAAAAGTTGGTTAACTTTAACTGAGAAGGCCAGTCCATTTTTTGAGGTGTTGGTCTTGACAACGAGACCAAGACTTGAAGGGGCTGATACTAAGAATTTGAAATGTCTAGACGAGACCTTCAAAAAATGTTCTTGAGAGGCGCTTGACTTGTTCTATATATTCGGATTGTAATATTCCAATTTTTATTGCTGCTTACATGTAGTAACTATGTTTAGATTTGGAAGGGGTCGACCTTAATGCAGAATAACGGAGGATATATTATAATTTATTGTTTGGACCTTTAAATTCATATAGCAAATCTTGCACAAAGACAAACACCAGACGAACATGAATGTATTTGTCATTGTAGCTTCAATGGGTAGATACTTGGATAATTTCCTGTATTTTATATAAAGAGAAATAAAAGATAGGAACAACTCCAATGATTTTTACAAGTCATTAGGTTGATATCTAAAGCATTGAATGTATTTATGAGTTTTTTTCTTAGAATCCCCTATTTTACAAAACTGCTTTTTTTGTTTTATTTTCTGAAATATGATTTTCACTGCCTCCCTTAGAAGAAGAAAAATAAGTACTTAATGTAATGTATTCCTATTTATCTATTGTTTTTTTTTTTTTTTGTTTTTCCAAGGGCAAGTATCTTGCTAGCATGTGATTCTTCAATCTACATACTTACTTATGAAATGTGTATAAAATATGAAATTTGGAATGACAGCAAAGAAAATTATAATTCAAGAATACTTCTCATTATATTTATAAATGTGTTTATAAATTAATTCATCATAATTTATAACTGACATAAGCATACGATAACTCCGAACTATTTTCTTAAATCTAATTTTAGAAGTAGGTAATTGACGTATAATTTCACTCACTTAATTGTCTTATTATATACTTTGAAAAATCTGTTGGAGGAGAGTAGCTTAGCTGTCACAAAGTTTTATTAGATCAACTGCATGAGGCTGTGAGAGGAATAAAATTAAAATAATTCCCACTCCGTATATTATAAGAAAATATAGGCTGGAATTAATGTATTTTCTAACAAGGACTTGCACGTATAACCCCTCAGGAAACCCTCATTGTTACTCTTCATCTTTCATGCTCACAATCACACATGATTACTTTATACTTACATGTTCCCTTCTCTAGAATTAAATAAAAATCATAAAGTTTTTGGAGAATAAAAAGCCCTGCTCGAATTTTCGACTAGAAAAAGCTGCTACCGCTTTCTAGGAGGTTAAAAAATATTAAATTTGAAGATTGAACTCTTTTTGTAATTACTAACTTAAAATATTTTTTTTCATTTTCCAAGACTGTCATTATTATTTTTTATTCTTGAGAAAAGAGCAACAAGTATAAAATAATCCTTTGTGAGCTAGTATTGGATCGGTCCTAGGTAGTGCTGCGTCTCGTAGGGAATTCAATCTGTTGTAGCCCTTAGGATAAATTATGTTAGTGAAGAAAAATAATTCCCTACGCTTATCTATTCGTAAGGATTTTTTATCTTTACTTTCTCTTAAGTAATTTGGAATATGAAGGGTCACAAAACCTCGTAAGGTAAAAATACTATTTGAGTATAACTATGAAAGGAAAAAAATTAAATGATGATTTTCGGTAGTTCTTGTTAATTCATAATATGGATCTTTCTGACGGATTAATTCATATGTATGGATCTGCATCCACCCATTCTTCCAATGAATTCATATCGTTTTATTTGAATATCCAAGTAGACGCCTCTAACTTTTAACTTGATGATCAGGGATCTCGTCCCTTTAAGTAATATTTTTGGTTCACTTCATAGCTCTCATATACATCAATGGGAGGTTAACTCAGTGTGGAGATATACTTTAACATAAAAGTCGATTATTGTGACCTATAATCTCGTAGATCATCGACTCAAGAATGTGTCAGCCGCTCTAGATCTTATATGGGATCGTTGTATACTCCTATAAGAACTGACTACTAAGGAGTGATGAATTCGATATAGAGCAAGAATAATCATATAAACCTAGTGAGAAATAGATGGAGGTCTCATCTTCCACCTACTTCATTGAAATTCCTGAATATATTTCTCCTAAAGTCAACTATAATTTGTATTCTACCCTAAAAAAACTCCTTGATCGATTTGTGTCCTTGAGTTTCCTTAATATACATAACAAATAAGTTACTCATCTCGAAATAATAATTTAATTTATAAGGGTGAATTCTACCTATACAGTCGTTTCCTATTCAAGAAGGTGATCATTGTATTTTCATGATTAGCCTATAAGAACTTTCTGACATAGTCTTCAGATGAATGAAGAACATTATTTTTGTGAAATTGTATTTATTTTTATAGAAAATACACTCCAACGAACAATAAGACTATGATTTATCTGAATCATACATAAATTGTGTCAAAAATTCTCAAGTTGAAGACTCATACAACTAATATTGAAGATGAAAATACAAGTATACATATGATGGTAAAAATAATGCAAAGATCATCATCAGATAGGACTCTAAAAGTTATATTTGTATCTGTGTTGAAATAAATAGGTTATTTAATTGTACTTATACGTTTATTACTTCCAGTTTTTTTGGTTTTTTTCTAATTTCAAGCTATGTCTTCTATAGAAATGTACTAAAAAAGTGTATTTTTGTAATGGGAACCCAATTAAGTTATACTTATAATATTTAGCAAGGTGTAAAATGATAAATGTAAATAATAATTAATAAATGTGTAGTTATTTTTTTCTATAATGCATTTTCTCTCACATTAATTATGAGGTTATAGACAAATTATATTTACACAACAATTGAGAAAGTGTTTGTTTGTTTCACTTCACAGCTACTCCTAGTTAATTTAATAAAACCTCATCACAGTTGAGCTGCTCTCCACCGAAACATTTTCAATGATCAGGGTAACTCCCTTATTTTTTTGTTTCTTTGTTTTAACATTATAAAAATCTCTGCCTCTGTTTTTCATTCACAAGCGAGAGTTCCTGGTAATGCTCGAATAAAAAAAATTGCACTATACAACATGCTTAGGATTTACAAACCTAATGATGTATTGATTTTGACGCCCGCTGACTAAACATATACCTACTATGTAGACGTTTTATACCCTTACATGCTTTTAAACTTACAAGATTAGTTCATCATGCATGAAATAGAATCTTTTCATCTTTGAAAAGATGAGAAACGGAGATATTATTTTTCTTTTCAACCAACAACTCTTTCGTTGTTGGAGTTGTTGTTCTTCAAATTGATTCTATATACTTGAACATATAGTGAAGTCACAATAATATTAATCCATCTATATAGTAATTTCTTCATTTTCAATGAAGAAAAACTAGGTATACAAAGTGTATAAATAGTTATTATACAGTTCAACAAAATGAATGTTACTTTTTCAAAAGTCTTAAGGTTCAAGTGAAAGTGAATAAAAAGTATGTAGTTACTCCTATTAAATTAAAATTGGCTAGTTCAAGTATAATTTGCGACGCACAAAAATGGTTAATAATAATATTTTTTTGATAGAAATTCATCAAAGAATACAAAAGTAATCAAAGGTAAATTTTGAGAAAAAACATTATATTTTGCCATAGTATTGGCAGGCCACAGATGTAACATTTATAATTTATATACAATTTTTCAAAAAAATTTACAAAAACAAAGCCCCTCCCCCAAAAAAAAAAATATATATATATATATATTCCTGCAGACGCTCCTAACTGTTAAATCAGGAGAAAATAGGTCCATAAAATGAGACTGAACAAGTTGATCTACCATTTTAAAAGATTAAATTTTGGTATACGTTCTGAGATCACTGTATAAATCCGTCTCAAAAAATAACTTAACACCGAAATGAAAAACCGAGTCTTAACACTTATACATAGGAACATACATACAGTTTATAATGGCCTTAAGAACTATATGTGCTAGCATAAACAGGGTGGAGACTTTAAAATTAAAAAGTTTAAAAGCCGTTTTTACTTCTACATATTTTTATTTTGGGCCATTTTTATGGTAAACTTTTGAATCAAAAGTTAGTTATTCAACAATTTTTTTACACTTTTTATTCAATATGTATCCCTCCATTCTAAATGATGGCTTCAATACTGGGACGAACAGAAGCATAGCTGGTCTTGATAAAGTGCGAGGATGAGTTGTTTCACTCTCCGTGATCACAACCTTCGGAACAGTGGCATTGGGATGAGAAGTTTTGTTCGTCTTTCCTTCCAAGACGCACCAAATAGCAAAGTCTTGGGGGTTCACGTCGTATGTAGACGAAGGCAAGAAGTATGCCAGCCAACAGAAAGTCATGTACACCTTACAGAAATGCTGCTCCTTCTTTGACGTGTGTACCGGGTGCCGTCTTGGCTAAACACATAGTTGTCCCAGGGGAACGTGTTGTTCAAACATGGCAAGACCATAGTACCTGAGGACCTTTTACTAGACGTCCGTGTAGACTTTCTCGTTGGCATTGAAGAAGTAGGGAGGCATCTAGCTGCCGTTGGAACCTATGACGCTGAGGACCATGCCCTGAGCTGGATGTTTGGTCCTGAAGGTTCTCTCGATCTGAGCTTTTGATTCAGCCAATAAGAGATCATTGTGCAGAACAGCGTCCACTGTGAAGATCTTATTGTTTTTATTGTTGCAAGCAATTTATTTTGAAAAAATTTGCATATCATAATCTTCATATCTTATTAAATATCCTCGCCAAAATAAAGAAGTTCTGAGATTTAAAATGTTTCTTGTTTTGAGAAGAGAAAATCCGACGTTAGTCCTTTTAGTGCCTCCAAATTTTAATTTATTATGATATTTTCACTCCTACAAACGAAATACATTTTAAATCAAAGAACTTCTTCATTTGTTTTTGAGAGTTTTTGGGGTTTGGAGATTATAATGTTCCAAGTTCTTAGAAATAAATTGCCGATAGTGTTAGATGTACACACGTGATAGATAGAGTAACATATTCTACCTTTAATTAAAAGTGGATTAAAAATGTATACCCCTTTTAGAGTAAATAGTCTCATGTCGGACAAGTTTTCTAGATTTTTGGACGAATACCGTATTGTACCCAACCGCTTTAGCCAAAAACTTGTTCTCTATTTGACCATTTACCTGATTAAAAGAAGACGAGGATTTGTCGTACGGAAGCAAAATGAGCAACTTACGTGGTATTATGATATTCATACCAAACTTTCTCTTCTTTACTGTGTGTATGTATAAAAGTCACTTTAAATGGATGGAATGAAGCAAGAGTAAGAATTACAAACGTTTAAAATAACTCCTCTTTATACAAATATTACAACATATCATAAAGTATTTGAGTAAATAATTGGCTTTGTATTCAAATTACTGGGATGAGTAAAGATATTCAATAGTTTTCGATAAATTTTAGAAACTTTATTTGATTTAAAAGACTTAAGTTGGCCTCGATATCGCTCCTTTTGAATAAAATACATCCTTTTCTCCAGACTTGTGAACAGAAACCAAAATAGAATGGCGTTCTATGGAACGTGTGTTCAATTAACCGAACGCTGAATGGAACACTTTTTTTTTTAAAGCAAAACGCTAAAATTGATATTTTAGCGTTCCATCCAAATAGTATCTACAAAAATTCAAGAAATCAAAGCTTATATATTTTTTGTCATTTAGAAACTGATAAAACAAAGATGAATCACTGGGAGACCTATTTTTTGCCAGTGGCAAAGGTGGGGGGTGAGATGCATCGATGCTGGGATAGGGGACCACACAACCCCCAGTTTTGACAAAGCCCAAATACCTTAGTCGTTTCATGTCGGGCGAGGAGGGAGCCCACAAATCGTGATTCCAGAAATCGGAAAATTCTAATTGTGCCATTACTGCATAGTCTGAACCTTGTGCCCCGGGCGGAGTCCTGCTACAGTACATAGTTTCCTTCTGGATAGCTGGACATCTCCCAGGGTAAGACAACATCCTTGAGGACGTCCTAGTACTCCTTTGCCCATATTTTCAGGCCTTTCGGGAACCAATAAGGAAACATACTCTTCCTGTCTGATCCAACGATTCCTAGCATCATCGCAGAGGCTGGGAACTTATTTTGGTAGACTGACAGAACTTCATCGACTGCGTAGGCTAGGTAACGTTCGTTCGTGTAGTTTTTCGACTAGTCCACGTTGTCCAGTTTTTCTTGTCTTTTTGCTGTGCTGGGTGGTAATAAAATCAGTGATACTTTCCCTTTCTTACCTCCATCTCGAGAATGAATTAACCGATTTTAGTCAGTTATAGCTCATTTGAAGGCTTATATTCCCCGAACTATTGTGTTAAAACATCTTGAAACCTACATCTCAAATGAGCCCTCCCTGATACTCTCAAAGTGGAAGGCGTGAATTTGTGTCGTACAGTGTATATGGTACTACCGTATGATTGGAACGTGGAAAGGAACGGATAGAATGGCTGAACGGTACGCCAAAATTGTGGAACGCTTAAATGCCTTCCTTTCTCATTTTTTTATTATGGGAATCAATTTTGGCTACTTCAAGTGTAACTTGCAGCGCCTCCAATTGGGTAATAAGAATAACTTCTTGTTATAAAGGGACTATGATTCGTAAAAGAAAATTAATATAAACCACTATCAATTATGATAAGAATCATTTTTGTTTGCTATTATGCTGACGGTTCATATGTTTTATATATGTACATTTAAAAGTATGCAACTTAATTCCCTGTAGTCCCTTTTAATATTTAGTTTTTGCTAATATTACTTATATAAGTCCATAAAATAGACATTGACATTGGAAATATATCTTAGACAATTTACATATCATATATATATTTTCGAATTTATACACACAGACTTTCTGGAGAATAACTTTTCCTGTGTGGAAAGATGAAAAAATTATTTTACAAATTTTTAATACTAACTTCCATATTTATTGTTTTTTTTTTTTTTTTTACAAGGTTTTAAGGTTTTCTTGTTAAAAGAAGGGTAGATGTATTGTAAAGTAGAAATTACAATGGATATTCCATGGAAAATCTAAAAATCTGGAACTTAGTTTAACTCAAAAATGGGTATATTGTCCTATCTCAAACTCGACTCAATACCAAACCCAAAAACTCGAAATGGAGAACAGTAGCAAAGTGGACAATGGGCTCAGGAAACTTTATTCTCCTGAAAGTCAGTCTGTGTAAATTCGAATGTTGGTCGCCCCAGAGAAGGAAATAATGATCTGTAAACTGACTTAAATAGGTATATAGCCTAGGTTAATATATGTTTGCTGCCACTCTATTTGACAAATAAGTGGAAGGGGGAAACTCGATCGAACTATAATTTTTTTACTCAAACCTACATGATAATTGAAGTATTATGCACACTGCAGAGCAAAAGATTGAAAAAAATGCATTAAATTTAACAATAAGGACATCTATATATATATAAATGGTGCAAGGTTAATACGTATGTATATTATGTATGAATGCGTCCTAGGTAATTTTGCCTCAAGACATTTTCCCTTAATCCATTTCCCTCAAAGATATTTTGCCTTATTATAGTAAAAATTGAGATTTATAGGCCATTTTTGTTATTTTTGCTTAAAATTGATTATCCTTTAATTGGATTGCGAAGTATTTATTGAGTATCATAAATATCGATACAAAAAGATGGATCACATAAAATAAAAAACTAATAGGTTCAATAAAGCTCCTTAATAATTGAAAGTGTTTAGGTGAGATTAAAATCTGTTGGATCGATAAAAGCACCTTTACCTTGCATAATATTTGCATTGATAAAGCAAAGTGTGATTTTTTTTTTTGTCTATAGAGTACTCATTTTTAACAAAGTGTTTGTGGCTAAAGGTTATCACATTATTTAAAAAAGAAAAGAAAAGGGTAGGAAATATATTTAAAAAAAATGAATTTTACTTGAGATGAGGTTTAGCAACGAGCGTGTGTAGCTATAACTCAGTGCGTCGTATTAAAAAAGAAAAGAACACACATATTAATATTATTAAGGCTAAGATATTAACGTCAAATAACTCTGAGCAATGCCGGGTACTCCCACTTGGCACATTTAGGAAAAACTGCCCTGGGGAAGATTGCCATGGAGGAAAATTGCCGTATTTTGATCAAACTTCATGATGAATGATAACGCATTATAAATTCGCATGATATTATTTATGACAAATATTTAAGCATATTTGTTTGTTCTATACCCTAAGGGAGTACCTTCAAGTGTGAGTAATACAATTTCCTTGCAATCTTTTAAATTCAATCCAATCTTCTAAGAAATAGATCGAGATGATTGGTAAGGAGGGGGAATAAATAGCTTAGGGCATCTTAAAATATGGTTGAATACCCTACGCCCTCAGTTTGGCCCAGAAGTAGTGTGGGATTGCTAAAAACCACCGCCAATTTATCCAATATATCCAAGACCCCTTCTTATACCAAAAAATAGTTCCAAGCCCTCAGTTTACGAGGGGTACTTGGGGGTAACCCAATCCTTTAAAACCACCGCCAATTCATTCAGTATTCCACCATATTTTAAGAGGGTCTAATCTATTTAATCCCATCCTCCTATATTGCAATAATATTACTCACACTTGAAGGTACTCCCTTGGGGGATGGAACATACAAATATGTTTATATATTTGTCATAAATAATATTAAACGAATTTCTAACCTTTTATTATTCCTCATGAAGTTTGAACAAAATACTGGGAATTTTACTGCAAAGCAATTTTCTCCATGGCAATCTTTTATGGGTAATTTTCTCCAGGGCAGTTTTCCGCGCACACTCTCACTACTTTATTCAAAATAGTGTAACGGCTAAAGTACTTTAGAATAAAAACTTAACCGTTCCCAACCTCGCCGATAAAAAGGAAGTATTTATTTATATATGTATGGAAAATAAATGGAAAATTGCGCACGTTAAAGTAGTGTCATAAAATGTAAAAAAAAAATAATAACTTTTTAAATCAATATGTTAACAATTCATCAAATTTGTTCAAGAAAATTAATTTTGTATATTGAAAATGTTCAAAGCTTGGAACAGTCTACAGGTGTCAAGTTTTAAGATGATCAGAGAATGATGATTTGTCCTCTTATTATGTTCATGTCTACTCTTTTAGTCGGGTCATACCACGGAGTTATCTCTCTAATAGAACAATATACCTTCTTGTCAGCTGTCAATTCCCTCAATAATTGTTTTGAGCGTTGATTGGTTGAGTTAGAATTATCTTGTGTTAAGCTCTGAACAATCTACAACAATTATTGACTACAATAATTTTATAATGGGAAGAATTGGCTAACTACCAACTGATTTTGGGTCTATTCTTTATCTTTTTTCTCTTAGTGTGAAAGTTTATATGGTACAATAAAGGTAACGAAGTACAATAGTAATCACAAGTACTTTTTCCTTTATCCATTATTAATAGTACGATTTTCTATTGTTCTCAAATTATTGAAAACTAAGTTGTATAAAGGGGGAAAATTATGTTGGTCTTCCTAGTTTCAACTTCGTGGCGTTTTCCATAACCCCAATGAGACCTTCTTGAAGATTTTTTCCTGAATAACTTTCAGGTGTTTTCTTTCACGGTGATATCTCACGAACAAAAATGTATATGTAGGGATTATGTTTGTTTTCTTGTCAGCTGTCGTTTTTTCTTCTTTTCCCCTCTTATTCCCCCCTGTTCTGATTGAATTTGAATATGCTCTTATTAAGCTGTGGACAATTTCCAACAATTATTGAATATAATAACTCCATACTTGGGAAGAATTAGATAAGAAGTACCAACGGATTTTTGACCCTTTTTTCTTTGTTTATTTTTGGAAAAAAGGTTGCAAAATGCACTGCACTTTGTATGGATAAAGGCAAAAAAAAATCAATAGAATATATTTTATAGATTGACGGCCCTCTAACCATGCATTGAGATTCTAAAGCTGAAATTTTTAATTTTATAAAATAGGTTAGAGAAAAAGTAATTTTGTATTTTTAACTTTATTTCAATGCTTTATAAGAAGTGTTACAATTATTTGATTTCAGCCAAGTATGCCCCGTTCTGTTTGATAACTTTTTTCAAAGGAGAATCTAAATTCATAATACCCCTTTTGTAGACACCCTTGTTCTTATTGTGCAAAAACTCAAAGAACCCAGTCTGAAAGGCCTCTATTGAGGGCAAATTTGTACCCAAAGTGCGTTGGTCATAGACAGGAACAGAGATCCGGACTGAAGGCTGGATGCATAAAAACTTCGCTCCTGAAGCTTCTGGCGCGCTAACAAAGATGTATGTGTCCTGGTGTTGTCTTGATAGTTTATTGTTGTCTCCACTACACTCATGCTCGCCGCTTCTGTTCGATCGACAGCTTCAAACAGTCGAGTTTTTGACAGTTGAGAGAAGAATTGAGCGGAAAAAAATCACCCGAAACACTGTTGTGCAATTCGTACCAAAATTCTATCGGCCCCGTATACATCGCAAATTTTCTTAGTCGCTTTTGAAGTATTTTTCCCTTTAAGGTAGTAAAATGTTAAATATGGCGAATTACTCCTTTGATACTTCCATACTCTACGCATTTTAATTCACGACTGAACTTTCCAAGCGCAATACAGTCAAAAAGAGTTTGTAGTATACAATCACACCTTTACAACACTTTATTGTATGATCCGATTTGACCAATAATGAACAAGATATACTTAGTTTCCCCCATCCTAAATAAACCGAAGCAAACTTTTTAAAATGATTAATATATGTTTAGTAATTTTTTCAGTTTGACAATATTCTTATTAGTACCATTTGGTTATGCTTTAAGGTTAAAGTAAAGTATATATAATAACGTGGTAAATGACTAACTACCAACTGATTTTGGACGGCCTACATTTATTTTTAATTTGAAAAAGAAAGGTTAAGAGATGCATAGAACATAATTTTATGGGTTATAGAACCCTTTGACAGATGAACACTTCAATAGTTTAATAATTGATACATTTCTTTATGAGAATGCTTCCACAGTTTGGCATGACCCGTTATTGAAACCTTTGTAACAAAATTCATGACAGCCGTCCAATTTTCCATCAGAAAAATTAAATTTAAGTTAATAAATGATTAATCAATAAAAATTTAATTATTGCAATCGGTGACAAATTAAATGAACATTTTTTTTAATCATTGGAGTCAAATGAATGAGAATCATAATGAAGAGTGATGAAAATCCTGTGTGCAATGGTTATGTTAAAAAAAAGAAACCGAAAACCAACATGGTAACCATGTAAATTGAATTGAAATGAATTTGGAGAAGGAAATAAACGAGGGCATGGGAAAGAATTACTCCGATATCGATCTTCCATTCTACTCTGAGTGCAATTAGGACATACAATTATAACTCCACAACCAATTCTTAGAGTTACTCTCTGTCTTTAATGATAACAGTCCAATCAGGTTTCAATTATAATTAAATGTAGTAGGAAAGGAAGTTGACTATGCAGACGTAAAATAAGAATGACAACAGATAAGGAAAAGAAAATCCATTCTTCAGATTACCAATTTCAAAAAATGGTCAGGCTAACAAATACTCACGATTTAATTGCATAGTATTGAATCCTCATCAGATATAGTTAGTATTTTTTACGGAAAAGCTGTTCGCAATTTTAATGAGTAGTGAAAAAAGAAATGAAAAAAATAGAGAAAATGAGATGACTTCAATCAAAAGAGTATTTCAAATCCTCGCTAGCTGAATGTTGTTAACATTAATTCGTACATATAATATAACTAAATATCTATGGAGGAAATGAAGATTCTATATAAATGAACTGTGAAGTCATAAATAGACTAACTCAATCTTTTTATTTATATATGTACTCATTTAGTGAATTGATTGGACCTTGTGTTTACTGCAATATAATAATTAGGTCAAAGAGAATTGCAAAATCACAATTATGTAAGACTATATAGATATCAAATAACTAAATGGGTTTTTGTATTTTGTTTTATTTTTTGTGGGAATGATTTTTGCTGTCTACATATGTAGAGTGGGATATATGCTTCTCTTAAAGCATGTAAAGGGAGCAGATATTTATGCGAAGATAACTTTGTTGGTTAGATTTGCAAATTCTCCTTTATCATTCTCAATCTAAAAAAACTTATTTTTTATCTCTCTTGTGAGGTTTATTCATAGATACATTTTTTTAAATGGAGGAAAATATTATTAAACAGCTACCAAAGGAATTATTTAGAGAAAGAGATGACTGATGGACAACACGTAGTTACTATTTGTTGTTATGTCTATGTAGTATAATTGGGTAGAGTTGTATTAGATATGAGCATTCAATAGTAGATTATTCCCTGGTAATCTCAGTAAACACACAGCAACACATTCCTAGTAGTCAATTCTGGCTTGGGCACGGTCATTGCCGCTTTGTTAGCTTTCGACGCCGATCGCTATCGCTTGACATTCACGTATTGACAATCTACTTCAGAAATTGATCGATTTTTTCCATTCAGCAGCGATTCACAGATGGAAATTCGTTACATGATATTTTTTTCAGCGAGCTCGTGTGACATCCAAAAATCCAGTTTCTTTTTGTATCCAATTAGTTCAAAACGGTTTTATGAACAATATTCCATTCCTGAGGGATTGTACGACTGCTAACAAGACATTTTCTGTGATTTATCAGAATTTTCTACACAGACCTATCAGTGTATGGTGCATAATTCACCTTCACTACACCAGAACGAAATTGCTCAAGCCACTGTTGTGCAACACAAACTGAAAGAGTATCGTCTCTTTATCCATTGCAAATTTTATTTGTGCTTTCCACACGTTTTTCCCTTTGAGGTCTTAAAAATATGGCGAATTTCTCCTTTGATACCTCCGTACTCGACTCACGAGAGTTCACGACTGAACCAGCCAAGTGCAAAACTTTCCAACAAGCCCTCCCCCCACACCTCAAAAAAAAAAAAAAAAGTAGCGACGCCACTCCTGGTATGCATGTCTACTACTGTTTTTATGTTCCCCAGTACCAAAGGGTTACAGGGGAACAGATGTATTTGAAAAGTTACAATACTAGATTGATTTTGTAACAGGTTCTTGTAGCTTCATAACAGCATAAAAATTCCCTTGCTAATGACGTAACCTCAAAAAATTGAGCTAGAAAAATTCATTCAAAAGCAAAGCAAGAATGACAATTTTCTTTTATTGCGGCATCAAATTTCTGAACTAGCTCCTTGTAAACAAAATCCTGCGATAGCTCTAGTAAGTCTATGTGAATACCCCATAACGACATCTTTGTTTATATTTTTGCCAAAAAAGAATCCACATCCCAATACTAATTTTAATCCCAGAATCGGTACCAAAATATTGGTATCTTGACTACAATAATATGCTGATATACTGTCGATTTGTGAATAATAAGAGAATGAGGAACCTGTAAACATTTTGGTCGTTTCACCCTAAAACTATTTTATTTAATCAATATCAGCATATCGTTAAGAGAACTAAATAACCAGGCATTCCCTATTAAACGTGTATTTATTAACATTTTTTTCAAAGCCATGAATATGATTTAGGTTGGTTTTTTTTTAACTTATTTGTTACGGCAAAGCATATTAATTAAATAGGTGTGTTCTTTATTAGAATTAAGAAAAAATACTCACATGTATTAATAAAGGAATCAAATATTATGTATACATCTCCCAAACAACAAGGAGAAGTAAAAAATTTTGTAATCCTCCCGAGCATAAATTACCAACATAATCCTGTTAACTTGCAAGATGTTATTGCTCTTCTTAATTATTCCTCCTTATTTGGACAATTCAAACGTATTAGCGAGCAAAGAACAATATAGTATGTGGTGATCTCCGTCAGCAAGATATGTCGTCTCTCTGAGTTGCTGTTACCCTATTTTAAGGCATTCTCTCAGGTGTATTTTTTACACTAATTTTATTTTGATCATCTTAACATCTCTAATAATTGATCACCTCTTATTATTCGCATGCTATTTGTTTTAAAAAACCAAACGGACGTCAGTAAATTTCATAGTAATTAAAATACATAAGCAAATTGGTAGCATTTTGGACCTATTAAAATTTTAACATATTAGCCCTGACAATTTTGAGAATGTTTTGGAGGAAAGCAGTGTTGCTGTCATGATGTTTTATTAGATCAGCTGCAATCAGCCATGACAAGGGAGTGGGAGAAGGTAATAGACAAGGGCATAGGCACGAATTACTCCTATATCGATCCACAAGTCTATCAAGGACTTACAATTACCTCTCAGCAACCAATACTCAAGGTTACTCTCCGTTTTTATGAGCTTATACAAATGTTCAATCTATTATCGTACATATCAAGGATAGCTATTATGTAGTTAAAAAATAAGTTAACCCCTCCAGAATTAAATAATAATGATATCAGTTTAAGAAAAGAATATTCACTCTTCAGCTTGCTAAATAAATAAAAACGGGCCCCCTCAAAAATACAAACGCTTAGAAACACTGGTGATCACTCTTGACTTATTGTAGAAATTCCTGTTTAAACCACCTGCCAAATCAGCCTGTGATAACTTGATAGGGTTTGTGCTGGCTATTTTCATCTATACTAAGTTGTTACTCCTGAATTATTATGTAACTCTCTGGTTAAACGAAACAACATCAATGTGAAATAAGAATGAAAAAGCTCATCACTTGATATTTATTATTCTAGCGATGTTTAAGAGTATACATAATCATCCTAATTAAGGGTAGGATGGTTAATAAAATAGGTTTAAAAACATATTTACAGTGAGCTACTTATCTTTAAGCAGAATAAATTATTTAATATAATAATAGGATATTGAACATTGGATATTCTAATTTAAATTATTTACTTCTTTTGTTGAAGATTTTCGATATTTAAAAAATTATGGAACGATCTCGAATGTGACCTTTGGGCTCTCTCTCTCAATGATTGAAGATTTTAAACTTGTTTGTAACTATATTTTGAATAGGAGATTACCAGATATATACATTGTGGATATTAGTTTGTTTTTGTATACATACAACTTTAGGAGAATTCAAATACGGCTTTACAAATATATGTATTTTTATCACGTCCCATACTAAATTACTATATATATATTATTTAAAATTGTTACTATATGAGGTCATTTGAATTGATTTCGTAGAAATGGAAATTTGCAAGTGAACTTTGAGGTTTTACAACATACGTACTAGTGTCGGGTTTTGGTCTGATAATCCTACACCGGTCTGAGACAGTTATAATTTGTGTGGACTAAACTAATTCGGACATTTAAAGAAGTCTTGACGGGCCTCAAATACAAATTTGGTCAATATATAAGTGTTGAGACTCGGTATTAAAAAAAAGTATTAAGAAATCAATATGTAAGAATAAATCTTGAAATAAAATTACAGTACTTGTCAATAAATCTATTAAGAACACACCTTATCGACAAAATTTATGTCATTGTAGTTTGTCAGATTTCTGTCACATCAGATTTCATCAAAGAAATAAAGTATATTTTCTGAAAGCAATGCAAAAGCAATATACTTTATACTGTTATAAACAATTTCTCTAACTTCTTTTGACTGAAGTTTTGTCCTTTGTATAAAGTTTCAGATGTAAAGTTGCTGGTTATAAAATTTATTAACCAATTTAATTTCAAACCAGTTGACTACATAAACCTCTAAAATATTATTAGCAATTTGATACAACTTATCATGCAGTTCTGAAGGATAGGTACCTTTGGTTCTTAAGCACATCAACCTGATTGCCAAAGTCAACCATCCGGCATGATTTGGGAATCCTATTTTCTATGCAGCATATCTTAAATTCAAATGCTCTTGAGATATTCGTCAAATGTTCACAAGAAGGAGCCTCTTGTCACAACTCAAATCACGTAAGAAGTCATCAGATATATTCATTTCTTCTATAGGATTGCTCAATTTAGAATTTTACTTGAAGTAAATTTTGGTAGTCAATCTCACAGAGTTTTCCATGTTGACCACAGAATGAACTTGGACTTTTTGAACTATCATCATGATCATACTTGATGCCAGATTAGAGAAAACATCTCCCCTGATCAGCTCCATTGTGTACATGGGAACCTTTAACAGGCTTTACGCTCCACTTGACTTTTAAAAGGCTTATATTCATCGATTTCAATAACTTAAAAAAATCATCTTCCAATGCAGTATCTTGTGAAGAAGTACTCTCAAATGTATCCGAAAAATCTTCATGTGGCCTTTGAATCTGGTCTTGCAATTTTTCAGCATTAATTACTGGCTTTGTTGTCTACAGCTCTTAATTAAAAGTTCCCTCTTGGTCCTATTTCTGTTCTTTGATCAGTCTTGAATAGGAACTTTATTTAAGAAAGCAAGTACAGAAATATGTTTTATAATGCAATTTACTTTTTTGCATCAAGGAATATCACCGATCTTTTTTAAAACTTATAGTTAGCACTGTTTTCCTTTTTCTTGCCATTTTCTTTTAACGTTTCTATAACTCCTTAAAACTCAACACAGAAAGAAGCATCCGTGATTTTTTCGAGGATTATTTTCGTCGTAATCTTTTGATGTTTCTTATATATAATTTCTTCTTAATGTTTTGACCCCTTCAGTGCAGGCGAGTATTAAAATATATTTATTACTATGATTTTAAAAAAAAAGAATATGTTATAAATTTCAAATAATATAGTAATATATACGTATGAAAAATTGGTTTAGATGAGAAGTCCATCGTTTTATTTTTGTAAAAAAATTGCCAAATCAAAATTTTTTTTTAATTTTTTTTTATTAGTTATATAATAAGACCTTCTTACATGACCCACCAAAAATCGGCACCCCTGTCTTAACTTAGCCATGTTCAAAAGAGGCACCCATGCAAAATTTCAGCTTCCTTGATACGACAGTTTGGGCACCCATAAAGGATACATACACAAACTATATTATATATATACAGATAAATATTATTTTACAATATTTTGCTGAACAAATGCTATTTTAAATATTGAAGGTTCTCCTCTTTATTGGAGTACTTTATGTTCTCTCTATAAAATCATATAAGAGGCAGTTGATGTTTGCAAAAAGTTTTAATTCAATAGTACTTTTAGTTTTAGCCCCGTCTTCTTCTTGTGCCAGCCATTAACAATTTGTCCATTTTTTAATCCGCCTAGGCCAAATTTTAAATCAAACCAATCCAGACGGATTGGCATGTAAGGCCAATCCAACACAAATGCGTTCAGCACCGAACTTTTTAAATAACCAAATAAGTTATGTCACTAAAACTCATAGCGGTTTGACCGGTATTGGATTTTTAGACAGAAACCTAACACTACTCTATTATCTTTTATTGATAAATAATGTTAAACAGGTGAAAATAATGTTGGTATTAGTATGACTACTATATTATTTTGACTCCTTTATTTTTTTTTTTTTTTTCTCTCTTTCATGGAAAGGTTGACAGATTCAACGAATATTAAGTTGAAAGAACGGGGACAGTTGCAACAGGTTCTTTATAAAGCATCAAAAAATGATTCACAACTAAACTGGGGCATTCGCAGGATTATAATTTGATGGGGCTTAATTTTTGGAAATTTTTTGAAAAAATTCACAAATTAAAAAAATTAAATTTTTCTAAATTTTTTGTCAAAAACCCCACAGCTGTTCACAAAAAATTATACTTTTTTGAAAACAAATCTAAAATCCGCAGCTGTTCACAAAAAAATGGATTTTTGGAAAAAAAAAAAATCCAATGCTTATAAGAAGTTATTAATTTTTCGGGAAAAAACCTTTCAGGCCACCCTTTGCAGATTGCTTGTACGCAAGCTCCTTCTAGTGGTATGTAGAGGAACTGTAAATTTAGCTAAAATCTCCAGGATTTTAGTTTCAGTTTTTTCATAATGGAGGTACTTTGAGACTTTAATATCTTGATAGGTGGTACACACTGTAAAAAGTTTGGGAACAACTGCTCTACATACATTATGCTAGAGTAAAAGTTAGTGAACGCCTCAGGTCACAAGTTTACCACAATACATGCTATTATTAGAAAGCTGCAAAGGACACCTATTTGAATTTTATGACAATCAGATACTATACTAAGCTTATGAATTAGGTGTTTTAGGGGTCACACTTGAAATTGCTTTCATATCCACTCTTTTATCTAGACAACCCCCCTACACAGATGACTATTGACAATATTGCACATACAAAGTATGATCCAAAGTATCTTATAATTCGAATTGACTACTGTAACTGAAGCTATTTTGTTTACAAATGTATATAAATACTTCAATAAATGTTAATAAATCGAATTCATCAAAAATTTTGGGTTTTTTGGCTGTTAGTCTCGCAGAATTATTGACCGATGAGTTAGATTGTTATTAAAGGATGATATTTTGTAGATTATTCTAAGAATCAATATTGTGTAAAAGTGAAAGCCATCGTAAACAGAAATACAATTACATACTAGTCATTGAAAATAGCATTTTCAATATCCCTTTGATCTTATGTATATTATTAAAATGACATTATTAAAAAGAGAATTTGTTTAAAAAGAAGAACTTTTTAAAGAAAATTGAAATCCTTTCACATTATGTAAAACCTATATTGTATAAGGCCAAAAATTAATAAATACAAATGTATATAATCAAAACCTTGTGAGAGCTTCAATAAAAATAGGTAGGTAAGTACTCTCCCTACATTGTAGGGAGAGTACATACTTAAGTACAAAGAAGCTTCTGGAGTAATCTTCAACAGTATGTTTGTTTAAGCATGTTGTATTTATGATCATATGGGGATCACTCATGTTAATATATAATATGGAGTATGGAAGCCTTCACTTCCAAAAACCCTGTTCCTAAAGAAAATTTAAAAATCCTTGTTAAAAGTACATTACAAAATTATAATATACTAACTATATTTTCAGAAGTTATTGGGCGTCAAATAAAGAGACAAATTTTGCTTAAACAATATAAATTTGATCTATTAGTATAAAAGATAACTCCCCAACAATTCCAAAGTGATACTTAATGTTTTTCATAAACACACTTGCACGTAATTACTCAATACTAACATGTTCTCTGCTCAAGAATAATGATAACAGCTTGAGAAAATTTAAAAAAATGATCAGTTTGTTAACTAACTTTTAACTTAACTAGGTAATCATTTAAACAGCGTTATTTTAACTTCAACTTAACTAGTTAATTTTTAATTTATCAAAATTAAATTTTAACTGAACTTATCAATTTTTTAAACTGCATTATCTTAATTTTAACTTAACTAGACTAAGTTAAATAGTTAAAGTTAAATTTATTTTGTTATTCTAAGTTGAAATTCTAAAAAACTGTCTTTAAGTAACCGTTAGTTCTCCAATGATTTAATTAAACACTGTATCGACACTATTTGTTTTATTAAACTTTTCAACTGGGTCATTCCACATCAAATCGATAAAAAGGATATTTATTGCAGTGTCGTAGAAAATGTCGTTTTATTAATATTTATTGAAGTATTTATATACATTTGTAAACAAAATAGCTTCAGTTACAGTAATCAATTCGAATTATAAGAGACTTTGGATGATATTTTGTACGTACAATATTGTCAATAGTCATCTGTGTATGTGGGGGGGGGTTGTCTAGATAAAAGAGTGGATATGAAAGCAGTTTGAAGTGTGACCACTAAAACACCTAATTCATAAGCTTAGTATCTGATTGTCATAAACAATTCAAATAGGTGTCCTTCGCAGCTTTCTAATAATAACATGTATTGTGGTAAACTTGTGACCTGAGGCGTTCACCAACTTTACTCTAGCATAATGTATGTAGACAAATATGGAAATCTGATTTCTTTTCTTATGGATCACAAATAGATCAGTTTAAAAAAGAGTACACTTTGTCCTCGATACTGCCTGGTCTCTCTTTCTTTCTCTTTAAAATGAAAGGCACATCTCTGACTAAGGATAATAACTTTAGAAAATATAAACAATGTTCAAGTTGGCAACAAAAAAAAACCTCACACGCTAAACAATGCCTAGGATATATTTAAAACCCTACTTATTATATAGGTATTGATGATAAGTAGCTGAAATCATAAATACTAGTTCATTCAAAGTACCACAAGTCTCACTCCCGCCTTATTCTCATGTTCTACGAAAGTTACATCCCTAATTATTTATTTAATGTAGGATTTTCTAATCACTAATGATACTTTATCTAATAGGTGAAATAAATAGCTAAGTAGTACAACATTTTTTGATCAATGGTATTTTCTTGTAAAGGCTAAATTTGAGCAAAAATGCCTCGACATTACTTAATCGAACAAACTAATAAAATTCATGGATTAATATAATCATATTCTTTTTTTAATTTATGTCATATGAAAATAATATATTTCAAACTTTGAAATAGTTATTCATTTAATTTGTTTATCCACTCAAAAAGGGTTCATCATGATATTTGTATTAATTACAATTAGGCATTCTATAAATATAAAGTGTCACAACCAAAAATATGAAAAATATGGAAATCAGATTTATTTTCTTATGGATCACAAATAGGAGATCAGTTTAAAAAAGAGTACACTTTGTCGTCGATACTGCCTTGTCTCTCTTTCTTTCTCTTTAAAATTAAAGTCACATCTCTGACTATTTCATTTACTTTATAAATATTCAAGATGATATAGATTTTCTCATGTCACGTCATTATTCTGGAAGTCTATCATCTTGGAGATATTAATATAGTTGTAAATATATTACTTTGGAGTAGATAAAGATAAAATAATCCAAAAATGAACGTGTTAATCCTGAGAATTTCAAAAATGTTGAGGATAAGAGCAGCTTAACTGTCATGACGTCTAGATTTCAATTACAAAATACGTGGTTTTTTTAATATACGCAATGGATTCTAATCAAAAATTTGAATAGAATTAACAGTTTTTCATAAGTTATACTTATATGATAAATTTATATCACTTACGAGCTCTGTCCAGGAACGAATTAAACTCATATGTCATGGTATTACTGTATATTAAAATCAGATATCTTTTCCATTTTGATTAAGGAAAACTGTTTAAAATCAGATATTTTATCCGTTTTGATTATAGAAAACTGTGAATTGTTATTTATCAAGTAACTATTTATTTATTTATTTTTCTTTTTTCAATTATCCCTCTTCATTATATCTTACACCATTAATTAAGTTTCAAAAAAGCGGGAAAACAAAGCAGTAATTTGATTTAATTGTGATATGAGTCAACTTTCAATTTAATTCTTATTTATATTGTTAAAGCAATTAGATGAAATCTTCTTTATTTTTTTGAAGATTTGTCCACAGATTTATTTGCGTGTATTTAGCTATAACTATGTAAAGACTAACATGGCTTTGTTTTAGTTTTGTATATCATCTGTGACGTCAGTAAAAATGTTCTATTTAACGTTAAATTTGAATTTTGAAATAGGAAGATGATATCTGTATTTATTCGGAGGTACTTTAAAAAGACTCCAATTTTACTGTCAGTTACAAATGCAGTCCCACAATCATCGGGGAGAAGGTTAGGCCCCAATCATTTTTGCTCCTAGATATTAATAGTGTTCACTAAAATGTGAAAGCAGATAACATGTTTAAAGGTATTTGAACAAAGTTAAATGTTGGAATTTACATACCTATGAACTGGGTGGTCCATTGAAAGCTGAACACTTACTAATACAATAAATATTGAAGTAATTGAAATTAATTCGTATGTTAATAAATTAAAGCATAAATATTTAGTTACATAATAAAACTAATCTGAGCTCTCCAGCTTACATACAAATCGAGAAAATGGCACTTGAACGTGATCAACGAAATTCAATTCGCGCACTATAAGCAGTTGGGCGTCTCCAATACCACTGTCTACGCCGTCAGCAACTCCAAACGTTGGAGAGGAAGAAGGGCTCTGCAAAAAGGTCAAACTAGACACGAAGGAGTTAAAAAAACAGAGCCCATACCAATCCACTTAACTCCATCAGGGACCATGCAACAGATCTCAGAGTTTCTCACCAGACTGTCTAGAGAGTTTTGAAAAAATCGTTTGAAAGAACCTTGGGAGGTTGGAGAGCCCACTCTTGACACCATAAATAAAAGGAAACCATCTCCTCCGTTGAAAGATTATTTTGAATTCTTTTTTTACTCTTTTGTCCCCCCTCTACAGCCCTGAGGCCAATCCCCTCGACTACTCCTTTTGGGTGTATGTCAAGGAGAAGTTTGCATCAACCAAACACTGAGTGCCTCAAAACCAATGTCAGCCAGCACTGGGAAAGCATGACTGAGAACTATATCCGTAAAGGGTGCTAGACACCAGCCTTCCGCCGCCAGTAAGTAACCATAGTGCTAAGGACGGCTACATTAATTATTAACAGAGCTCAGACAGACATCTATTTATGGTATAAATTTTGTTTAAATTTTATTGAAAATTAATAAATTACATCTTTTTGAAGTTTAAATTTCAAAGTGTTCATATTGTAATGAACCACTCGGTATGTTATAGAAAATGTTTGATTTTAATAATTTAACTTTCATTCCTGATAAAAAAAATATGATTAAGACATCCGTGATTTCTTAGAATTGGTATAAATATCAGTCTATTTTTAAATCAGAATGAAACTTTTTAGTATGAAATTACAATTCCTATTTTTTTTAGATATATACTTATCCTACCAATGGGTTACCCAGTGTTGATCGGGGCAGAAATCACATTGACCATTGTCAATGTAATTTCTTCCAATGTTAAGACCCTCTTTGGTGCAGGCGAGCATTATATTATTGCGTCTGTATATGATCAGGCATTGCTTGGAACAGGAAAGGAGAGGGAAATCACATTGACCATTGTTAATGTAATTTCTTCTCATTTTTTAGACCGTTTCGAAGCGGGCGAGCATTAGAATATAGCGCCTGTATATAATTTGAAGTGTATTATTATGAATTATAAAAAAAAAGTATTATAAACTTCAAATAACATACCAACATATGTATATGCATGAAAAAATTTGCCATAATGAGAAGTACATCTATTATCTTAATCAAAAAATTGTCAAATCAAAACTCGTGACGGAAATTGCTAAAACTGTTTTGTACTAATTTTGCATACAAAAAGTAGTTAATAGCTTGTATCACACAAATCTTACAAGATTTTTTTTCGTACTTGAAAAACCAAAAAAGTTATGGGGAATAATGCTGTCAAAAAAAATAACTCTCGATAACTGGTTCATTTAGCAAATATTGCAAAAAAAATTAAATTAAATATTCAGGAAATTAAAAATACTATTTTTTTTTTAAAGTTTGGTTTTAAAGTTTTAAGTACAAAATGTATTATTTTGTGGCATTAATTTTAAAAAATTGATGTTTAATGAAAAAAGGAGGAAAAATTTGAAAATTATCCATTCGAAATCCAATTTTTGCACCTGAAAAAAAACGAAAGTTCCATTTTCTCCGATTTATTTTTTCACCCATAACTTTTTTTATTCTATAATAAATTTAAAAAACGTCCTAATTCGTATAGTTGTGTTTTGAGACGCCATACATTTTTTTGACTTATACTTAATGACATTCAAAGTTTCACCCTCGTAGATCCAATCGTCCAAACCCATAACGTATACACACAAATTGTATTATAATAGGTTGAACAAAAAGTAATTTTGTATTTTCACCATTTTTTTATATTTAAGTATATCTTGTTCCTCATTGTGACATCAAATCATACGAGAAGATGATGTAAAAGTGTGATTGTATAATACAAATGCTTTTTTGAACAGTATTGCAACTGAATTATCGTGCGTCGAATATGGAGGTATCAAAGGAGGAAATTTGGGATATTCTACAATTTTACTACCTGAAAGGGAAAAACGCGTCAAGAATGACCAAAAAAAATCCTATGTAGTTTTTCGGTTCGTGTTGCACAACAGTGGTTCGAGTATTTTCATTCTGGTCTAGTAGAGGTGAATGAAAAACACGCATGGCAGGCTTGTCGTCGAAAATGTCGATAAAATCATGGAAAATATCGTGTAGACTGTCATGTTAGCATTTGCAGCACCTGACACCAAGTGACTACTACATGTTCTTATCTATGGGCAATGCGCTTGAGGGTACAAATTAGGCCTCAATAGAGGCCTGTGAAAATTGGGTATGCGTTTTTTTTACCTATAGCGACAAGGGATTCGATGAAAAGGGCATTATGATGTTGGATTCTCGTTGGCATTAAGTTATTAACTAGAATGCAGCATACTTGGCTTAAGCAGATGATTGCAACACTTCTTATAAATCATTGAAATAAAGTAAAAAAACAAGAAATTACTTTTTCCACAACCTAATATAAAAATAATAAATATAATAGAAAAAATGTGGTTAAATTAGAAATTTTGACAAATCCATACTCAAATGTTTGAGTTTCGATTATTCGAGATCAATTAAATTCAAATTTTTCAAAAAAGTATTTCCTTCGAGTTTGAGTAATTTTTAGAAGCTTGTGGACTTAAGTAAAATAGAAGTTTTTTTATTTTATTTTGAGTAATACTCGAATGCAACACTCAAGTTCATTATTTATGAATTAGGACAATACATAAAGTCATAATTTAATTTAATTATTATTTTTTTGATCAAATAACTAAATTAGAAAAAAACAAATTTTGACAACATGGAACATAGAAATGAAATTAGTTAAATGAATGTTCCATCCTCCCTCACGTAAAATACGAATTTATGCACTTATATAAGTTATATTTGCAGAAATTAAATTTGAAAGGGACCTCAGGGAATGAAGTAAAAAAATTTTTTTATGTACATAACATATGTAGCCTGACAACACAAAAGCAGGATAGAATGATTTTTCTCAAAATTGAGAGCAGAATATTACATTTGTATTTTGGACATATTATCGTCCATTTCTCTCAACAAATTGTTCTTATTCACACTTTGGGTGTGTTGCAAACTGCACTTAAAATACCCTAACTCACATTGAACTGAATGTGCGAAGGTTCTCGTCCCAGTCGTTCCTAGAGAAGGAAATATACTTTATGTATATGGACTTCAAAAAAAATTATTAGGTCAGACGGAGTAAATACAATACTATAATATTTACTTATACTTAATCAGTGCTACTCCGTCTGAACAATTAAAAAAGCATTAATACATTCTCAAAATATAATCGTTGCAATAAATAAATATTAAAAATTATATATTTTCTGCAAAAAGGGGTCATATCGGTGCGAATATAAGTCTCTTAGATCAAACAAAGGTTTTAAACTATAGCTAAAAGGATTGTGTATCTTAACTTATCCCACAAATTTGTATATAAAGTCTATAATTGATTTAAACATGTAGATCAAAGATTGAGTTGTATGTACATATAAAATATTTAAAAAATTAGGACTTTCTCCTTTTGTTTGCTTACTGTATATTTGATTATACAAGTTTATACATTCGTTATTAAATTTACATATTATTTTATAAAATGTATACCATTGAATAATTGAAGAAAAAAATTAGATGTTGAGATGAAATATTCCTTAAGAAAACGAAAAACTAAGGAAACAATACAAAAGGGATTGAAAAAAAGAAGAGAAAGCAAAAGAAAGTCCACAAAAAACCCGGGAAATATCGGAATCCCATTAATAAATAACAATAGCCTTAAATTTGAGATTTTTTCTATTCAATTTACGAAAACAAAATATATTTTAAGGGAGTCTTAACTACATATATATTATTAATTATCATGTCCTTCATTTTTATTTTGATGAATATTAGTTCGCAGGTTGCTATTTTAATACTCAATCGTGGCTGCAAAAAAAAAAAAATCTAAAATCATAAATGTAAAATATATAAAATACCTAACATCATAATTCCTAAGTATATCTCTAGATAATAACTAAGCAGTACGTCTAGCGGATAAAAAAGATTCTGTGCACAAATACATTTTTCAGCTATTGATCATGTGGGTCTTCGTTTCGCTACTTGGTTTATAGCTGTAGCTCTATCCATAAGTAAGACATAGGTTCCAATGTGAATAATAAGAGAAAAGGGAATAATTTTAAAACCTATATAAAGGACCAATGCAAACCTTATTCTCTCAATCCTAAATATGGCTGCATATTTTATGTTATTATAAGGGTACAATGACCTACTTTGATGAAAAACGGGGGCTTTTTCTTAAATAGAATTATCGAGATAAATATAAAATTATATGTATGTATATTAAATTAAAAAGAAGATTTCGTTCCTTTGGGTTGTGTAGTGTAGCATACAATGTAATAGTACTCCCATATAAAAGACATGTATGCTTTTATTTAGTAGCAGACGTCTTATTCATTTCTCCTTATAATTGAATTTAGCTTTGCATCTCATAATGATATCTCTCTCTGTTTTATTTCATAAATGAATATTTACGTAAATGTATATATTAGTATTGTACATAATATATATAAACTAGTGTTGAGACACGGTTCGATAACCTTTTTTTCTCAATTCGGTTTTAAAGGGTTTTTTCGATTTCTATTGAAACGATGTTTTGGTTCAGACCACAATCTAAGACCTTAGATCGAAATTTAATCGTTATCAAAGCGTGGGCGGATTTTTTCCACAATCCTGATTTATGGGCTGTCACTACAGCTGTAAACTATATTGTATCATGCAACCTTTCATCGGAAAATAAAATAAAAATGGCCGAAAATCAGAAGCGATAAGTATGCTAAACTATCATAACTATGTAATTATTATTGTAGGGAAAGGTTAACAGCTTGAAAAGTATCAATTACAATTCAACCAGTCAACGTTAGAACACTGATTAGATGAAAAGAACAGAAACATTGACAGCTCAAAACAAAATACACTGTATATATTTGTGTTGACAAGTTAACACGATGTTGTACATGGATAATTAATAAACTCATATTACTTAAGATGACGTTATTGTTCCGATGCTCACCATTTTAAAACACAACAGACGTCACAGGGGTGTCCGCACCTTATAAGCTGAAAGGGGATGTAGTCCCTCCCAAAATAAAGAATTTTTTAAAGATTTTTTTTTGTTCAGAATAAAAATAATTTAAGCAAAAATAGGGTTAAAAAATTTTTTAAAGATATTTTTGAATATCTATGATTCTTGAAATTTTTTTCTAACAATTTTTATTTTTTTCTGAATAAATGTTAATTTTTGAATATTTTTCGGAAAATTTAATATTAAAATTTCATTTTTTAATATCTTTTCCAAAAAATGTAATATAGAAAATTTTTTGTGAATAGCTGTGGATTTTTGAAACTTTTTTCCCAACAATTTAGTTATCTGTGCTCTGAATTTTTGAAAAAAAAAATACTCAAAAAATTTAATATCGGATATTTAATTTTAGAAATTCTTCTCCAAAACATTTAATTTATTGTAAACAGATGGGGATTTTTTGAAAAACAATACAAAAAAAATTAATTTTTTGAGAAAATCTATGGATTTTTAAATTTTTTTACGAAAAATTTAATATTTGAAATTTAATTTATGAAAAGAAAATTCAAAAACGAAGCCTGCTCAATATATATATACATAATCCTACGGATCCCCCTACGTCATCAACGATTCATTAATAAAATTGTTCACAGTTTAACAGGAGATCATTCGTATTCAACCTAAATTTTAAATGAGCCGGACGCAAACTAAACTTTTCTTTGGCACTAATCTATATCTAATATTTCATTGGGACCTGCCAAGACCTAACTTATTTAACATCACTTATGTCACAGACCGGTGTATGACTTTCAGACCAACACTAATATATGTATACCTATGTATGTAATATATATGTGTATCACATCATCTCTCTCTCTCTCTCTCTATGTATGCATATTATTTTCTGTTCCATTGAACAAATGAAGGCATAAATCTTGGAGCAAAGTATTCACAGCTAGGTATGTTTGTGCATATGTTGATTCCATGAGTACAACTGCATTTACTTAATGTATAAAGATATGTTATAATAAATAAGGAAAGTTACATGCTTGTACAACATATTTGATGCATCTTTAATTTGTCTTGATGGATGGTAGATATAAAGGATATATTATTTTGTACTTTAAAGATGATTTACCTAAGAAGATAATGATACTAAAACTAATGTTTTATAATTCATCTCTGAGAGAGGATTTTTTTAAAAGGATTTTATTTGGGAGTGAAACAATCATTCTTAGTTTGAAAATAGTAATAGTTTGTATACTTAATACTTATATTGTGTACCACCAGTGTTCAAGTTTTAAGGGGATTAGGGTGGAGGGGGTGATGCTCCCCTCCCTATAATAAAAATAGTCTAAAATCATTCCCCTTTAAAACAAGCATCCCTTCATCACTCTTTTGTGTAATTCAAATAATAAATATGGAGACTGATTCTATAGTAACACTTCATCTAACTTTTATCAACATATTTTATTAAAATAAAAAAGTAAGGTGATGGAAGAAGACCTGTACGAGTACACCAGCAAATTTTATTACCTCTCGAGCCGGTGATAGTTCTATAGAAGCTGCAGGTTGTTTGACTTAAAATGAGAAGTTTCAGTTGTTATTTTACAAGTTTTGCTTAGGTTTTAAAGGAAGGATTACTTTACATTTTTGAAATGGCAATGGTTTTTTTTAAAAGTTATACCACATCATTTAAGTTCAACTCATAGATAGGGATGGGCATTGCACAGAATGTAAGGAGAAGGCAGGGTACTACTGAATTAAGACTCCTTTTAACATCAGCTCCATGTTATATAACTTTGGAAAGAGAAAATGTATTAACGATATAAAGGGTAGAACATTAGTAACTCGCATTAGTGCGGATAAAATATTGTAAAATTATATATATATTGACAAATAACTACAAAAGTAGGTAAGAATTGATGATTCAGAGTGAGATGTTAACACTACGGAGATGTATCAAAGGATGAGCAAAAAAGAATATATTTGGTTCTTTTTATGAGAAGGATTCATGAGAGTCGGAAAGGATCTTTTTGGGTACTCTAGTAATGTTTATTATATGAAATTGTGGATCAAATTAAATTTGCTGAAAAAAAGCAATGTTATACAAATGAATCTCGCTAAGATGATAATAAAAATAATCTTACTCAAATGAGCGAACACGGGAATTGCATATTATATAAATTTAGCTTCAACTATTTAACGATAAATAATTTCGTTTGTAGCTAAATATATAGGAAGTTGATATAAAATATGAAAAGGTTCAGTAGACAAATTAAGAAAACCTCCTTGTTTCTAAAAAAAAAAGATACGAAAAGATTGAAAGATTGGACATAACTCGTTAACCACTACCCCCGGTATTGCAAGTATTGTAGATATTTATCTATACAAATAGTTTATTTTCTCTTTAATTATTTAAGGGATTATAACTTCAGAGATAGTTTTTTAATATGAAATTGGAATGCATAACATTAAGGTTAAAAAGTAGATTTAGACATTAAAAACGATTGTTTCCATTCGTGTTTGAAGAACATTTATTTGAAATGCTGGAAGCAAATTATATTCAACATTTTAATTATTTAGTTATGACGAACTACTTATAATATCAATGGTGTGTTATTGAAAGAATGTAATTAAAAACACTTACCGATAAAAAATATTAATCGTAATTTATGTAAATTTTTTATTTGAGCTTTTTATTGAATAAAGTTATGTTTTGCCTCTCATCGAAATATGTGTTTTTATCAAAGTATATTTCTGTTACAGAGAAAAGTTCGAGAAGCCACTGAGAGAGACTATCGCTATCAGGTGAGTAGCTAATATATATTTATTTCTCATTTCCTTTCATCATCAACATGGGTGAGCAATTTCTCCTTATGCACATCGGAGATGATTTTCAATCCTCAAACAAACACTGAGAGATTTCCGTTTATACCCATTTCTTAAATGAGAAGTATTTCCGATCTCTAATGATACCCTCTATTTTATATAAATATGTTTGTCTGTTGTATACTCGTATACTTCTAAAAAAAATATTTAAATTACGATTTTAAAGAACCAATGACGCTGAAGAAAATGTATATCTCTATTTGCGAAATATTATTACAAACATGTTAACAAATGATATTTAGTTGGCAAAATTATAATTCTGTAGAAATTAGAAGTTTAAGAGCAATTCCTGGGGATACAATTTTTGTAGAGCGCGAGGAAAATGTGGGAGCGATACTTATGGTACCCCTGAATTAAAATCATTTATAGCTAGAATTATAGAAAATATGACCTGGTTCCAGAGGACCATTGGCTCTCACTTTTTTAAACTAAATGCAATATTTATATAATAAAACTATGAGTTAACGTGACTATGATGTCACTATTATAAAATTTCGCCTACCTCTTCAAATATATTCTGGTGCTGTTGCCTGCCGGTATGCTAAAAAAAAGAAGAAAACAGAAATGTGACACAGTAAAAATTTATTTTTTTGAAGCTGTTATAATTATTATTTAATTCTTGAAGGAAGAACATCTAAAAATAAAGTAATCCCTAATGCATGTGCTCATGAAATAAGAGTGTACCACTGAAAGAGTTATAAGTGGAAGTCCTTGTTGGACTCAGAGTAGAATTGAGAATCGGCATGGGGGTAATTCCAACCTATGCTCTTGCTAGATGCAGAATGGGATTTGTGTTTATTTGCTTCGTCTCCTAGCTGCTTGCAGCTAATTTAATTCAACGTCATAAATATGTGCATGTACCTACATTTTTAACATTATTTACGGAAGAGGTAGGTGAGAGTTCTTAAAAACTTTTATTTTTAAGAGAGATATTTTCACTGCGGGAATCTAAGAAAGAATGAATATCATTTCAAAAAAGAACAAAAGAACCCCCTTTATTTTTTTTTCTACAAAAAACAAAAATATCCCTGGTATTATTTAGATCTAACTAACAACTAATGTCATCAACAATAAAATGAAGTTCAAGTGAGACCAATTTTTCGTAAGACCAATCCAGATCGAATTTTTCTTTGAGATCGGTATAGACCGAACTTCTTTAAAAAACTGAATTATTGTGCCCCATTAAAAATCATAACTTTCTCACACCGGTCTAGGAGTGTCAGACCAAAATCCAATAATACAAATAGGTAATGTAGAAGCTTTTGTAAAATTATATAACTAATGTAATGGCTTTATTCAGAAGTGCAATTTCAAAAATCATAAGTAAATGAAAATCATAACGAGAAACTTACCTTTTAGAAAGATTTTATTTTTTCTATACATTGGCACAGAATATCCCTTACCCCTCTCCCATAAATTATAGCGCTGATTATAAGTATGGACGGGCAAAATATTGAAAAAAATAACAGTTCAAGAATTAGAAAAGGAATAACGGTTGTTGTTATATTATATATTTTGCATATGGCTTAAAAAATTACAGCAAAAGTATAACACCATACCACTTTTTGCACATTCTTTAATTGATTTATGTGGTATGGTGTTATACTTTTGCTGTAATTTTTTAAGCCATATGTAAAATATATAATTATAAACGAGGTGTGTTCAAAAAGTAAGATGCCTTTTCAAATTTTGCGGGCAACGTACATTTGGTAAACTTGATTTTTTTTAAGTTAATACACTCGCCACGAACATATATTTACTGTTTCAGCTATATAAAATGTTTAGTTTGTTTGTGAGAGGCATAACAGTTAGAAGTATTTTGTGTGTCCGACAATTGTTGCTATTAAAAAACATGGATCAAAGAATTGGCATCAATTTTTTAATTTGATATTATAAGACATCCTACCTCCAACAGCTGAGTGAAAAACTCAATTTTTTCTTCTCCCTTTTTATTCACTTAGTCACTTTACCTTTCACTACGAAAGGATGGACAACTAAGTGAACGCCGTCCATTGATTTTTTCTGTTATACGTTGAAATGTTTAATAATGAACAGCAAGCATTTTTCGATGTCTTTTTTTATTATTATAATTTGAGTATAGAAAAATGATCTTCAAGTCTGCATGGTATTGTCTATTTAAAATTTAGAGGTTTACAAGACATACTTGAATTATTAATATGTAGCTTTAGATACTCCTACAAAAAACTCAACCCAAGTGCTCAAGTTGTGTGAACCCAGGTTTATAAAAATATATTCTCAAGTCAACTATATATAACTATATATTAGTGGGTAGAAAACAACTGCATCTATATATATATATACAAAATTGATTATAACACTTTTCCAATCCAATGAAACAATTAACTGTTTTAATTAAGTAGTATTAAAACCTGTCATTTTTGTATACGCAGAGTAGCTGTTATTTTATAATATGTGAGATATACGCAACAATAGTGTCTTCTATCAGTCTTAGTAGAAGTTGGCTATGCTCTACTCCCTAAATTTAGAAAAAATCTTGTCTTGAAAAAAAAAAGAATTATTTGTAATATTTTATTTTATTTTAAATAAAGATATTGTAGAAAATCTTTTTGCTTGTCTCCAGGTTTGAGAAGCACTGTCTTACAGTATACAAGAACCCTTCAACTTCATAAGTTCATATGACATTGATCTGTACCATGGAGTTGAAGTCCAGTAATTTATTTTAATGACTCAATTTACATTTATGTGATATTTAGCCCGTCAACAACAAAGTGATTTTTCTCAAAATGAAGTAAGGGTTACATTTGGGTGTTATTTGACAAATTATCTTCAACTTTTATCTCAAATTATTCTTACTAACCCTTTGGATGGGCCGCAAATTTCACTTAAAGTAGACAGAATAGATTGTCACAATAAAGGAATATGAAATGGATATATTTTATTTGAAAGACCATGTCGGTGTGAATGTAAGTCTCTTAAATCAAATAAAGATTTAAAACTATAACTGAAATTATGGGATATCTTAACTAAGACCTTAAATTTAAATTTAAATTAACTCAAATATGAGATTGGGCTGTATGTATCTATAAACTTAAAAAATTGGGATTTTCTCCATTTCTTGATTTTAGTTCAAGATCATTTTTACAGATCACATAAGGGCCTTTTATTTCTAAGATAATGTCTTTATTAGTTAAAAATACTATAGTGAAGGTATTATGAAAAATATAATATATGTATTTTCGAGTAGCATTCTTTGATATCCCAGATGAAAACCACAATGCACTTTTATAGGTATATGCAAATAAGGAATAAGAGGCCTATTGATAAAATAAATTCTTTAAAAGATTTTAAAAAGTGTACTTAATATTCGAGCTAAATGAATATTTATTCTTATTTTAATAATACTTAACTTGATGAGAAGTTATTGAAGAGTTGTTCAAGTACCTGCATCTATGGTTTAAAACTCGCAATTAGAAGTCTTCCAGAAATATGAGAAGAACAAGTGTTATTTATTGATATCGCCAAAAGAAATTTAGAATTCAAGATCATTTTTTGCTAATATTTGTTCATCGATTCTCAATTTCTAAGTTTAAAAAGGTGAAAAAAACAAAAAACAGGTTCAATTAGTGTTGAGTAGTTCCAAAGTTAAGACAGAATAGTTGAACCCCCGTTTCCTACAAAATAACATTGGTATGCGTATAAATATACGTTGTTTCGGTCTACACAAGACTGCAGTCCTACCGGGCCAGTCCTAATAAAACTTTGTAGACCTATGACACGTCCATATTGGTGTTTTACTACAACGGCTGAAATTACATAGTTACTACGTCATTTGAGTCACTCAAGTTTCATCATAATTCATAACTTATTTCAAATAGACAAGATACCTGTAGTTAAAAGTAGGAGGTGTGTGACTAGAACGTATTATTATACGTTCAAGCTATCGTTCATTATTTTCTTAGTCCTTATATTCATCAAACCTAGCTAGGAGATAAGAAAATAAACAGATAGCTAGGACCGTAGGACTGACGGACAGATATATCGGTCCTTAGGAACTTGCAATAGTATAAAAGATCAGATTAATAAAAAAACTAAAAGGGTGGAGGGAGACTGATTGGGCATTCTACACACTTTTTAGAAATTTTGTGTGATGGCCCGTTTGGTAGTCCTTCAAAGTGTTTATCCCCCCCACCCCGAAAGACCTTCAAGCTTGAATAAGCCATAAATCCATTAAGAATAGACTGATTCCATTTTTTTATAAAAAATGGCATATTTGCAAAAAATACAATGAAAACATTATTGCAAAATATAAAAAATGGCGCCCTAGCCATTATTCAAAATTTATTATACCATTTTTCGTGTGAACGTTAACTTACTCATATTTTATATGTGTGCAAAAATTAAAGGGGGGATTTCAATGGTATCACCTTCGTTTATGCCTATAACTATTCACTATAGATCCTTCCCAAAAATAAATCGGTCTTAATCAGTCTCATTTAAAAATAGGCTAAACCAATTTTATAGATGAATTGCTGAATACGTAATTTGTGGCTTTTATGTCTGAATTATCTCGTATTACTCAATTAATGTGCCTGTAGGATTATTTATTTAAATTTCGAAGATGTTTCAGATGTTTCGAGACTCTTTCTTACATAAAAACAATGAAAATATCAACGGTATTTGATTTCTTCTTAAATAAGAAATTCGGTCCCTCGTATGACACCAAAAAAATTTGTGAACGATTTGAAAACTATGAAATATTAGTCCACGGTTTAATACTGTGATCTGGAATGAAATATAGGTCCAAATTGGCTTAGAATAAATCACTTGAGATTGAACTGAAAAAAATAAATCCTCCTCGGTCACAGTGTCATCATTTATAGATACAGTTGAGCTTTTTTATCAGGATGTTTATATGGTATACATTACATTGAATTATGTTGTATATATATGTATAATAACGTAGAATCCACGGGGCTTAGGCCTCCCAATTTACATGTGCAGGAGCTCTAATATATTTCACCTCTTCTATTATGAAAATGCTTCCTACATTCTTGATATTTATAAAAATTATTATATAGTGTAATAATAATATTTTTTCTATAGTCCATCATGCGCAACTTGGTTCGACGCTACGTCACTTTAGAGCAACGAAAGGCCGAGAATGAAGGAGTGACTGAGGACGATGTGAATGAAATCAAAAATGACATCTCTGCTTTCAGATTTGAATTAATTGAGATCATGCGATCCTCAGGGATGAACACAACTTCTGCAACGGGTCCTTCTGGTGAGATTTTTTACCATTCGGCTTTAAATCTATAGAACGTACAATTATATTTCAATTTTCTTTTTCTTTTTATTTTTTCAGGTGCTGCCGGTAAAAAGAATCGACAAAAGGAGCGTCGATTGATGAAGGGATTCAACCTGTCCACAAGTTCATCCACACCAACGGGTAATGCCTTGAGCCATTCCACTTCCACCAATCCCTACCCCTCTCGAAATGGTTCCCAATCCAAAAAGATATCCTTAAATGTTCCTTCCAGTGATATATCCATCGACATGTCGAGTACAACCGGACTTAAATCTCCAGCCAACTCCCAAAATGGTTCTTCAACTTACCTTTCAAATAACGGAAAACGATCTCCCATTTCCAAGTTTGCTCGATTTGCCAAAATGGCAACATCCAAGAGTATTGAGTCACAAGACGGTGCTTCCACAGATGAAAAATCCCAACGATGGGCGTCCATTATGATGAATAGAGCCTCCCATAAAAAGTTTAAATCTCGATTATTGGCGGCAAATCCATCATCCAGCGGTGAGGAAGTTTCTTTAGAAGCAAAAATTGATGAACTTGTTCTTACACCTCCAGAGCTGGAAGGGAGTCGAAATAAATTGACGCGTTCGAATCAAATAGAGGTCGCCTCCGACGAAGACGATGACTGTCGAACTCTTTTACTTCCACAAAAGGACAATAGCAATGAGCCTTCATCCACAGAAGCCAATACGACACACATTATTTCACCATCGATGACGACCACAGCTCTTGATAATGGATCCTCGAATGTAACAAATGGAGGAGGAACGACAACCTCTGTTATAGTGGAGAGACCTATTTCCCCTTCATCCCTTGTTAAAACTCAAAATGGCTCAACATCTAATGTTAAGATCCCTGGAGGCATCAAGCCCACAAATATATCTGGAGTCAACAACTCTGGGTGGTTATAATAAGTTAATGCTACAACATATATTATAATTATTATTTACTTACTTAAATATGTATTTCTACAAAAGAATGAATTAAAATTTATGCAATTGAAAATGCTTACTCCATTAAATTCAACTCATTCTACAACATAATTTTTTTTTAATTATTTATCTATAGATATAGTTATAATAATAACGAATGTGTCAAGTAATTTTTCCATGTATGTATTTTTTTAAATATTTGTGGACATTGAGCGCATATACTATATTGGCATAAAAAAAATATTTCATAGTCTATAGTCATCAGTTTAGGAGTAACAAAATCCTACATACAAATTTTAAGTACAATGAGAAATAAAAAAACACTTTTTTAAATACATATTTTACTTATTTTCTTCATTTTTTATGTATGTATTTGTTTTTTAAGACCCGTCCAAAATCTCATGGTTCTTAGTTATTTCTTATGCATATTATAATAATTTATATATTATTTTAGAGAAAGCAACAAATAATTATTAATACTACTAATAATAACTCGTCTGCCAAATGTGACAAACTTTTTGCCAAATTATAGCCCTTTTCCCTCTTTTTGTATAATATGTATATTATTAATATATGTGATTAATTCTATTTTTTTTTGCATGCTAAATCAATGGAGAGAAGCACAGTCTGTGTGATTCCTTTGCTCATTTTTTTAAATTTTATCATTAATTTAAATTAAATTTCGTTAAAAAAAATGATAGCGTTATTTAAAATTATTATTAAATATATAGTAAAAAAAAATTTCATACATTAAGAAACAAACACTGAGTGTGTTTAGAGCCAGATAGTTAATTATGTGCATCAAAAATATTCCCAATTGGATAGTTTATTTGGCATACTTTCCATTCATAATAAGTCTTGAAATTAGACTGTTTGCTATCCATTATTTGAATTTCTAATTTTCTTGCATACATCAAGGAATACTTTCTGCATGGGAGGTGTACTCTTTGGGATCAGCTAAAGGCATGTTTTAGAGTAGAATAGTTACTCAATGAAATATATATTTAAATTAAAGCAATAGGGCACGAGCAAAGTTAAAAATATATTTTATCTGTAAGGTAGTCCGTAACTACAGTCCGTAACTTAAAAAAAAAATAGCTCATAGTCAGAACAATTTTCTCAACGCCCTCTATCTGAGTAGCATACATCAATATTCAATAATATTATCATTTGGGGAGTTGTATTATTTTGCCACTTGAAGGTTCTCTGTGGCTCTGTTTACAAACAAATACTATAAGTAAATAATATATTGTCTTAAGGCAGTGATTCTCAACTGGAGCCCAGCAGTACATACTCTAAGGTTCTATTGGGTCATTAGAAAATTTATTTTCCAAACAAAAAACATCATCAAAAATTCCAAATAAGTTTTGTTTTTTTAAAGTAGTCACTTTTTTTTAAAAATCCTAGGCCCAAAATATTCGGGCAAAATTAGCTGCCCCCCTCCCTCATTACTCATACAACCCTTTTTTACTAATTATTGTTTTATATCACATGCACCGGGGAGGTTGTGGGGAGGGGCAAATTATGTATTGGTGACATCATCAGGGGCATTTACATTATATTTTTAGAGGGAGAGAGGGCTGTAAGGCTTTTTTGACAATTTCGACAGAATATGTTTTTTTTATAAATTACAAATTTGACGAATAATAACTTATTTTTATAGATTATAAATTGAAATAATTTTTTGTTCGAAAAGTATGATTCTTTATAATATTTTTACTCTGATAACTATAACATTTTTTCAAAAGTCTATGGCCAATGGTCCCCATTTTTCCGCTACCATTCTCTGATACTCTAATTCCTCAAGTCAGTGCTTAAAAGATTGTTTTTATTCAATTATTTCTTTCATTTCAAAACTATTCTACTAAATAAAAAAATAGACATAAGTTGGTCAAAAAAAAAGAAGCGAAAAAAGAGTGGACTTTCCATTTTGTTCCTTGCACACGTCTATTACATGTATACATTACGTGTATTTCTACATTATTCCCTTTTTGAAAATGGGCTTTCAAGCTATAACAAAGCATAAAAACACTATGCTGTAACTAAAAGTCTACGTAAGAATTTATAATAAATCACTCAACCTCTCTGTTGCTTGCTCTTAAATTAAAACATACCTAGATAATAACTTTTCCAATACATATAGTGTAGTAATTACTCATATGTACTTTTCCAATCATTTTTAAAAAATGATGTTTCTATGCCCTACCTATAATTAGTTAATTATAATACAGGTTTAATTATGTTATTCAGATATTGATGACAATATGGCTATCACATTGTTTTGTTTTTTTGTTAATATTTATTGTCCATTTTGCCGATAAAGGATACTACATTAAAATAAATAAGTTAATGGATTCCGTTAAGAAAAAACTATCATTTCCATGAAATGAAAAGACAATTCGCAATTTTCTTTATTTTATTCCTTACTTTGAGTCTATTAATTATGTTTCTATATGCTTTCTATTGGTTGTAAATCATATCACAATCCCAAATGGCCCTAAAGAGTCCTTTATCATTACTAAATCATTATTATTATACTTAATATAGTTTTATTACAATGTATACTTACTTGCAGTAAATTATTCTCAAAACGCCATCTTCCAATTAGCATTTATTTCAATGATTATTCAGGGGCGTCCGCAGGAGGTGCGCTATATGGGATATAGTCAACCCCCCCAAATTAAGGAGTTTTCTTTTTACTAGATTTTTTGGTCTTTTAAAAAAAAATTAAACGAAAATAAGGGTTACTTTTTTCCTACAAATTTAATATTTGAAATTTTTTCCCAAAAAATTTAATTCTCTGTGAATAGCTATGTATTTTTTATTTTGATTTTTTTTTTAAATTTAATTCCATGTACAGGCCAGGCCCTCTTGAAAATATATATATATATATATATAATCCTGCGGGCATTCCTGTTATTATAATTTTTATTTATTTATTTTTTTTTGTTATTTTTTTATTCCACATGTGATGGATCCTGAGAAATCTCGGATCTCATTCTGAAAGGACTCAACTCTTGGGACTGTGATGCATATTACCTAACTTATTATTTATTTCCATTGTATTAGAGCAGATTATCTTATACGAGTGTTTGTAGCTAAAAATTAAGTTTGATTTCCGCTTTCTGGGTTATGTGGGATTCAATGGAGCCATGAGCAAATTTAAGCAAATGTGTTCTCCGCATAGTGGAGTGATAGTATGGAGTTGGGGCCGCAACGTAAATAAAACAAAACACGACATTACCTCGCTAACACAAAAATGTACATCCTTAAATGTTCATTGCTGTCGATCTTTATATTTATTTCCCCCTAATCAGTGTTCTGAACGTTGATTGGCTGAATTAGAAGTACTTATTTTCAAGTGGTTAATATTTGCCTAAAATTATTGAAGAATAATTCATTAGTTGGGAAGAATTTGGCTAACTACTATTTCGGGGTTTATTCCGGTTCCTTTTCGGAGGATAAGTTGCTTGACACAATAAAGGTAACGACGCGAAAAAGACATATACTAATTTATTTTTCTTACGACCCAAATTCAATAATGAGTTTTCAAATAGTAAATATGTAAGGTCTACTAATAAGAAATCCATTAATATTTTTTGAATTTCAATGTTTAATTTAGCATAATAAAAATTATCCAATTTATGTAAAATATGTACCGTTTTGTTTTATAACTTGTTGCCATTTTGAAGGTAATTTCATAATGTCTCTTTCACAAAAACCCCTCATGGCTATTGGCAAAAAGCTGGGAGAGTTGATTTTCATAAGATTCTTTTGAATAGAATCTTTCACCAACAAAATCATTCACCATAGAGAAGAAAAGCTAATAATCACTTTGTGTCAGTTTCGGACTATAAGGTGGATGCATACAGCTCTTGGAGCTTGCGGCGAGTCAATATCGATGTATGTGTTCTAGCGTTGTACTGAAGGAACACAATTCCTCTCCCATTGACCAAAGATGGCCATTTTTGAGTAATGGCTTCCTTCAAACAGTCCAATAGTTGACTGTACAACTCCGAATTAAGAGTTTGGCCATAGGGGAGTAACTCATAGTAAATGATTCCCTGCTAATCTCACCAAACACAAAGCAAAATGTTACCAGCTGTTAATCCTGTCTTTTCCACCGTTTGCACTGGCTCACCGAGATTGGTCCACGACCGTTTTCGCTTGATTTTGCCGTAAGTTACCCATTTTTTATCACCAGTAATCATCTCCTTCAGAAAGGGACCAATTTTGTTGCAATTAAGCAGAGATTCGCAGATGGAGATTCGATCCAACAAATTTTTTTTAGTTAACTCGTGTGCCACCCATACTTATGCTTGAATCCGGCTTTATAAAATTGGTTTCAAAAGGTTTATTGTGCAAATTTTAGGGCAATTGAAAAATTGGTTAAATGACGGTCGGCTTCGACTATTTCCATAACTTTATCGATGTTTTCGATAATTGGTCTTCCAATCTTTGACTTCAAAGTTACAGGAACGGAATCGACTAAACCAAAATTGCGCATGATTGGTTGTTACAGTATACGGACTATAAACATCATTCACATTTTAGCCGTCTGGCTTGCATTTTCGTCTTTATAAAAGAAAAACTGAAAAATATAGCAGATTTTCTCATTGCTTGTGTCCATCTTTGATTTATTGATTAAACAATACTGAGTCCAGCTATAATAAAGTTGTTTAAGTAATATTTTTAATACGAAATCTTATCTTTCTAATGACGTCTAGCTTAACTCGATCGGACTAATACAATTCGAGATCCAGATTGCTAAAGCTATCTTTCGGAAAAATAATTGATTTTTTTTTTACTAGACCTATTATTAATATCCTATCAAATAACATCATCATTCAGGGAGTTGTATAGTTTTGCCGCAAGACGGCATCCCTATCGATCGTTTTGTAAACAAACTAATATAAGTAAACAGAGCTCAGGCCGCATTGAAATGACAGGAAAGTTTTTTTAATACATAATTTGTTTAGTTCTTTTACGCGTTATCTTTTATTTTTATATAATTATATCGTGTCTAATAAATTCACCGTGTGGTAAGGACAAAAAATTTGACATAGTTATATTTTATTTTTCATTATAAGTTCGAAATTTATCTTATCTATTAACTGATATCTTTTTATGATTCTAAACAAATTGATCAAGAGGTAAGAGAAATTTGGGTGTTTTCAATTTTAAATATGCACCTGAATATTATCTTGCACACACCCCCCCCCCCTTAATAAAAACTTGTTGTCAAATTTGTGGAAAATAACTTTTTTTGTGATTTTTTTTTTTTTTTTAGTTGTCACTGTTTTGAAATTAAAATTTAACGCATTCAAAATTGTGTTTTTTTAAGAATTTATTCATTGTTTGAAACTGTGAAATATCATTCGCTGAAATTTTGAATTTTTCAGTAGATTTTAAAGTTTGTTATTTTTTTTTCTTCAAAACGAAGTAATTTGTCAAATTTTGTCTTTTGTCACTTTTATAAAATTTTATGTGTCAAATTTGGCATTTAAAAAAGAAGCCTTTTATCAAAGTTGTCAAAGATTTGTCAAAAAATAAAAAACTCAACATTTTTGAAATAAGTTTAGGGATTTTTGTTTTTTTCCTTTTTTAGAATCTAAAAGTTAATTTTATATTGGTTAAAACTGCTTCAATTGAAGTTTTTTTTATACATAATACCCTTTATTTATATTATATCATGTTCTATAAATTTGCCATGTAATAAGTACTTAAAGTGTACCAATTTATAGTTTCCAACTTTATCCAAGGCCAGCGTTGGTTGGTTTTAACGTCAATGTTCCTGGGGAAAAAATAATGTGCGCCCTTTTTCTTTCTTTCCTCTAGAAAAATTTGATTTTTTTTAATATATATTTTTACTTTTCACAAAATAAAATAATGCAAGACTTTTTTTTTCAAATGATCATTCTTTTTAAATTGTGTCCATATTTCATTTAATGAAGGTTTATTGTTTGTTTTTTTAAATAATGTTTTTATCTATTTTTTTCAAATGTTTGTTCTATTTTTTTGGTAATTTTATGCACAAAAAATTATAAATGTATATTTTTACAAATTTCCTCCAGTTCCTCCCTTACAACCGGTCTTTTCTAAATGTACCCTGATATTTTTGAATATCACTCAAGAAATGTATTGAGTCCTAATTTGTCTTTACTCTTACGAATAAAATGAATTCTTCTAAATAATGCTACTATTCGAAGAAAGTGTGTATATTTTAATCAATGATTTTTTTATTTTTGTTGGAAAAAAATATTTTTTTCTACTTTAAAAATGACCTTTTTTAATCAAAACAAAGGTTAAAAATGTATTCCTTGCCTATTATTTTATTTTTAACAACAAAAGTATATCTAGCTTGGAGAACGGGCCAACAGTCAGGGGGTGAAGCGAGGGAGATTGCTTGACATCCACCATGGAGTATCTGATTTGGAAAAAATAAGATGCCTCTAGGAACGTTTAATCATCATTTAAGTAGTAGCTAGGGAAAAAAATGAAATGAATGCCTTTTGAAAAAATAAAATATACCTTTTTCAGAAATAGATAAAAATATCATTTATATTAAAAACATCATTAAACTGAATATCAAAAAACTATAGAAAAAGTTTAGAAAAAATGACCTAAAAAAGGTCCTGAAATTAAAAACCACTTTCTAAAACAAACGTCTTTCAAACAATTATTTGCAAAGCCTTAGTCTTATTCTTTAAAAAAGATCAGCTCTTATTAGAATTGGAATTTTTTTTTTTTAATTTATAAACCTATGAAATTACATACAAAAAAAAGAAAAACCGGAAAATTTTCTGTACAGCTAAATATCTCGTCGACATAACCTTTTATGATAAATTTTTACTTGGAAGTATACTAGATATTGTAAATCTGTTTCGTCAATTATACTTTATTATAGTCATTCCTCATTGTTATGTTTAGATCTTGTTGTAACTTTTATTTATTTAACTAAAAACAGCAATAGCTACAACTGATACTTGTATATATGTATTGTATATTCGTACATCATAACTCATAACTGTTTTGATTTGTTTTGTTCCTATGTCTTTGGGATTATGATTTTTAATTGTAAATTGTATTTTTCATCTGGAAATATTTATAGTAACTAGAACCACTACTTCTAATTAAGCTTCATGTCCACATATGTATTAATGAATAATATTTTATATGAATAAAGAGTCTTGTCAAGCATCTGAATTTTGAGCATCAATATTTTATGGAAGTATTTGAGTAAACTATGGACTTTGCACTCAAATTTGTGAGATGAGTTAAGACACCCAAGAATTTTTGCTGGAGTTTAGAGCCTTTATTTGAATTAATGGACCGTATTGGTCCTGATTAAGCCTTTTAAATCAAATCTGTCAATTTTTCATTCTTTTATTCTAATGATCAATTTTGACTATAAAGTACAATTTGAGGCATACCCTAAGGGATAATAAGGCAAAATTTGTCCATATAAATTTCCGATAATTCACCGAAGAAAACAAATGTAATCCACACTCAATTTTAAGAAAAAACATTAAAACTTGATTTGTATTAACGAAGGGGTGACAGATGGGAAGTTGCGAGTGGTAACCCCCCCCCCCTCCCCTCTTGCAATTTTCTGTAACTCCAATATGTTATCTCAAAATTAACTACATGATACATTTGAATACAAAAAAATCATATCTGCACCTTTGATGTGATATCGGGGAGTAAGGACGAATCCTTTCATTGGAGAATTATTCTTTACGGATCTAGGAAGTTTCACCGTGAACGTGTCTGTCTTGTACGTATTCCCTTTTTGTCTGTTAGTCTTCTGAAATTTTCGACTTGAAGCGCTTTTGCCTTGCAACTTTTTTACCGTGGATAATAATACGTACTTACAATAGGTTTTTATTGGGATTTTTATTATTGTATTCGAGATTTAATAGATTAGAAACAACAAAATATCAACAGGACAAACACAATTGTTTAAACTTTAATACGTAGGTTTTATAAGCATTTGGAAGGAATCACGATATTACTAATGCTATGGTTTGTTACGAAGAATCATTGGGATTTATACACAGTCATTTTCTTCATCAAAATCCCATGAAGAGAAATTGAAATCCCTAATTGCATCAAGGATTGTACTATAGTTATATATCAATATAGAGAACTCATCCATGAAAGTCTTCGTGACTTTGAGAATATGATATATAGTAAAATATCTACAAAATTTAGATTCAGAGCCAAATTTTGAAATGAAATAACACTATGTATATTGAAAATTTAAGATATTAACAATGGAGGATCATACATTTATGGAAGCTAATATTTATTTTCAATTGCATTAATTATATTCTGTCAAAAAAGTACAGGGAATTGTTTAATAGAACACAAATTTCACATTTAATCATTAAAATTGATTTTGTTGCCTTTAAAGTCATCTCCATTGGATGCAATACACATTTGCTAACGTTTTTTCTAGTCCTCAAAACATTTTTTGTATCCACTTTTTTGGCATGGGCTTAGGCTCCTTCCACAAATTTTGTTTTATGGATTCAATAGACTCAAAACGGGTTCCACGGAGAGGCAATTTAAGTTTGGGGGGGCAAATCAAGTCCCACAGAGCTAAATCAGGTGAATATGGTGGTTGATCGATGGTATTTATTGCGTGTTTGGCTTTGAATTTGCTCACAATCGTACGATGTTATCGTCGTGTAAAATCCACGAGTTGTTCTTCCATAATTCTGACCGTTTTTGATGAATTTTCTCATGCAAAAGCCTTAGTACTCCCAAATAGTACTTCTTATTGACCGTTTGTCCCTTTGAAACGAATTCATGATGTACCAGACGGCAGATATCAAAGAAAACAATAATGAGTATCACATTGACTTTTGACTTCACGGACTTCCTTGAACGCTTTGCACCACTCATATGCACGGGTTTTTGATAGAACTGATTCACCAAAAAGCTTTTTCTAACATTCTCAACGCGTCAGCAGATAAAATTTCGTTAGCAAAAACAACATTTAAGGCAAACTCTTTGTTTAATCATTTCGTTTATTGTAAAAATCGTGGAGCAATAGTGAGGCAGACTAACTCATCCAGCTGTTGCAAGCAAACTGGTTTACAAATTGCGCTCAAACTTGATATCATAATGACAGACAATTGAAATTATCAATTCCCGGTACTTTATGACAGAATATATTATAGCAAAAAATAAACATTGAATTACAATATAAAAAGATTTACTGTCAAAAAAAAGTTCAATTTTGATTCATTTTTTCAGTTTATCTTTTACTTTTATTATAGAATATTTAATAAATTAGCAAAGTATGGTTATGTGGAAATGTTTCGAAATGAAACATAATTAAGTCGATTATTTGACTCACTGTAATAAGTAAATCATATTTCAGAGTCAGGAAGAGTAGCTACAATTCAAATATCTAATGTATTTTATTAGTATTTATTGATTAAATGTAAGTAATCTAATCGACTTACATATATTCCATTTCTGAACTTTTCCTACCTCTAAAATGTTCATTACTCTTTACAATTACAAATACTGTAGGGTCCTATTGCCAGTGTCATCCTTGATCCAGAGAAGCACCACAGAATCCATCACTTGAAGCTGACCCCAGTACTAACTTTTTTTTGAAGATGTACCATGAAATGACATTGCCCTCATTTGACATAACTACAAATACCATGACAGTACCTAGGAACTTTGTTTTCATAACTTTTGCGACATCCCTGCTGTTCATAGCCATCCAGCGTTATGAACCTAATCTTGGGGAAAAAATTCCTCAGAGGAGAACCATCCTTGCGATTTTTCAGCTTGTTGTTGCATATACAATTTATTTTATTTTTCAATATATAATTTTCTCTTCTTTTTTTTGTAAGTCACGTGTCGTAATGTGCATCACCATCAAAATTTTAATACTGAAATAAGAACCTTTTTCAATTAAAAGATACTGATTGTTTCGACCTAAAGCATTAAAATATTTAATCACTTCTATTTACCATGTGTTAACAGTTACCAGGGGCGAACTGAAGGGGGGCTAGAGAAAAATGTTTTTCTTCATTTACCTTTTTGTGAGAAAAAGACCTTCTTAAATTGAATTGGGGATGGACGCTAATTTTTTTTCTCAATATTTATGATTTTTTTTATTTCTCGATTGAGGTGGGGTACACCCCCACCCCTGTAGACACCCCTAGTTACTCACCAAAGTTTCAGCCATTTTGGACTTGCAGTTCTTATTTAACAGTCGTTTGAGTGAGTGGATGTGAACGTTTTTGTGAAAATGGACAAAATCGAGTATCGAGCTATAATTAAATATTTGTGTTTCATAATGGGTGAAACTTTGATGAGTAGCTGTCAACAGATGCTAGATAGATGTAGCTCTTATTTACGAGTGCTACCATATTCACGTTGAGGTGGGAAACTTTTCAGACCACCCTCGTACATAATGTTATAATAAATAACGGAGAAGAAATTTAAGAATAACTTCTTAAATACGGTGAAATAGTCATGAATATCAAAATGAAATACTTAAATTGGTTAATTACGACTTATTTTTAATTAATGTAGTATTTCAACAGTGAAAACCAAACAGAATCTTCCCTAATTTTCTTGAAGTAATATCAATAGCATATTCGTAATAGAATATTTCAAAATTAATACTTAGGACCTTCACAGGTTCAAAATATGGTGGGCACTAATTGGGATTTTCTACGTTTTCCGTCTCTTCTAATAATCTTAACCTGATGTTCTAACATATATCGTGAAATATGAGATATGAATGATGTACATCAAAGTAAGTATTTTGAAACATTCCATAAGGAGCATGCCATTGATATTATTTCGAGAAGATTTGGGAATATTCTGTTTGATTTTCAATGTTGAAATAAAAGGATTATATAAAAATATTTATTAAAGATTATTTAAGTAATACAGGTCCAAATAATCAGTCTGAGCAGGGAACTCTATCTAAGTTTTAATTGAAAAATGTTAATATTTCATGAAGTAAGAACATAAAAATATTAAATTTATGATGACTTGGTGACGATACACATTATGCCACGTGATTTATAAATATATGAGACAATGATATATTGAAGAATAAAATAAATTGAACATATAAACGATAAACCAGCCACTTCATTTTTCCTAAAAATGTTATGAAGCCCACCGATGAGATTGTGCAGTAGATCTGGTGGCACTCCAGATATTCATAGAACTGATTAGTACTAAGTTGTAGGCCTTGATTCGACTGACTTCTAACTATAGAAATATCTATTCTATACGATTTTAAAATCTCATGACTTAGAACGACACAATTTGATGTATTTAACGCAATTGATTTAGTCCTACTAACTCGACTTTTAGCTATTCAAGAATGTTATTTTAAATTTATTTGTGTAAAAAAAAAAATGTATATATAATAAACTATCTAACAAAAGTAAAAATTAGAATAATCAGTTCAAGAAAAAATAAATATTTACTATTAGTCGAACAAAAAAATGCAATGAAAAATTGAATATTTTTTTAAATTTAAATTCTGAGTGACCAAGAGGTAGTACACTAAATATAAATGAATTTAAAAGTAATAGGTATGCATGTATTTACTTGAATTTTTTTGTGATACTATATTTGTTCCTTTTTTTTAATACTCTTTCAAAATCTAGGAAGGACAAGCTAAAGCACGGATCTTAAGGTGAAAAAAAAGGATAAAATAATCCAAACGCCATATTGGGTATTTTCTATGATGTTGTTTAAATCGACTGATATATGAAAGTCAAGAATTAAAAATTATTCTTTATTATCCAAAGGTTGTTTTGACTTTTTTGGTATATTCAGTAATGAATCAGAAGAAGAATTGGAAGAGGAGGAACCACCTGGAGGAGAGCTCTCTTTGACTCGTTTTCTTTTTCTCTTCCTTCTTTTTCTTTTGTCTGAAGATTTGCGTTTAGGAATTTCCGCCATGGTTTCAGTGCTTTTATCACTGCTATACTCATCTTCAACAAGAGAGGAAGAGGAGGAAAGATCATTCTTATTAGTATTTTCTTGAGAAACAATTTTGCTGCCACTTTTCTTGCCCTGTCCTTTCCCTTTCTTCGCTCTAGTACTTCTACGATGTTTACAACGCTTTTTCACGGGTGTGGTTGAAGACTGGACACTAGGATGTGTTGACGAAGTTGAAGAAGATGAGGATCGAGAATGCAGTCTGTTGCTACCTTTCTTATGCCTTAATCTTGTATTTCGATCTTCACGAGAACTGGATGAATTATTTACTCTATTTTCAGACGCGAGTTCTTCATCAGAGCTGATGACAATTGTAGTTTGATTGTTAGGGAGAAGATAATTGGTATTGTTTTCTTCGTCTGTAGATAACAAAACTAATTCAGGAGTGCGCTCACTTCGAGGGGGAAGAACGTCAACGATCTCAACATTTTCGTCCTCTGTATTGTCAGAGGAATCATCGACTGGAACGACTGGGCGACGTTTTCTTTGCGAGGTTTCACCACCACTTGTTGAAGGAGTATTTTCGTCAAGTACACGTTCTGTACTTAATGAAGATAGGGAGTCTATCTCAAGAGGGGGATAATTGGGAATAGTCGATCCGGTACTAGTTCGAATTTCATTGACAAAAATGACATCCGTGTCAGAATCAACTGAAGTTCTAGAATTGAATGAAGTATTTAAATCAAGGGGTCTTGGCCTATGAACAGCATTTCGATCATAGCCTATAAGATCATAAACAGATCGAGCATAGTAGTAAAATTCGTGACTGAAATGCGAAGTTCGTTCTCCTATATAAACACGAATAGTGTCCATAAAACGTTGGGACAAAATGTCATAGCTGCATATTAACTCTAATATTGAGTTTAACACATAAGACACTCTTTCTGAGTCACGGTCAAACAAAACAGATAATTCTCTATTTAGCCAGGGAACTAGTCTATGGGTTTGAGCAGGATTATTTCTAAACCATTCAGGTGAGCACTCTCGATAGCGTCCCGTGATATCAACTAAACTTTGTGGATCCACCCATAAATTCCTTTCATATACGCTCTTACGAAATTCATTAGAGGCAGTTCCACGACGTCTTCTCCATAAAGGACCATTTGCACCAAATCCACTTTGCATCTGATGAACTGTAGGAAAAGTGGGTAAATTGTAATGAGATCGACCATGACCAAAAAGAGAGATATGAAGTTCCTCCATAAAGCGACGATCATTATTGGAGCCAGCAGCTTCCTGCTGAACTTCAGGTGGCGGAGGAAGAGTATATTTTTCATAATCGTCATCAGATCTAATATTATGGATGATGGAACTAAACTTTGATTTACACAAAGGACACTCTGCTTTCACTTTTGACCATTCTAGGAGGCAAGTGAAGCAAAATTTATGAAGACATGAATCAGTAACAGAACGATTTTGAAGTTTTTCGAGACAGATAGCACAGTTAGGTTCTGGACTGCCAGGATGGGGCTCAGATTTCTTTCTTGGCCGAGGAGAAGATCGATCAGGCGTTTTTGCACTAGGCGATATGCGAGGAGGAGGTGGAGTTACTGAATAAATTTTTTCTTCTTTCACTTCCATCTTTAAACTAGAAAACAAAAGAAGATAAAGTTGAGAGCATGACCAAGATATCAGAGCATAGGATAGACATATCCTTTTTCTGCAGGTATATATTGAATTTATAAAAATACATCTCTTAGGAAAATTCAAACAAATAAGAAGCAACACCGTTATACTGAGATGCAGTACTTCAATACCTTAAGGTAAAAATAGTAAATAAAACTTTTGATAAATCCTTTTTACGAACAAATTATTTTATTATTAGTTATCAGATTACAAGAAACCTACTTTGATCAGAAAACATCACATCCTTTCGATTCCAGTTTAGAAAATTAAATTCAGGTGTAATAAATAGTTTATAAACCTATGAACAATTTTAGAACATACTACTTTTTGATGTAAATTAAATTTAAATTGCTAATATTGTCGTCATTTACGATCAAGAAATACCATTCCACTTGAATAAAAGTAGTAATAAATTCAGGGTATGAATAATATCGGGCTTGACTATATGTAAATTACTCTTACTCATTCATTACTTTACTTTCGTAAATGATGAAAATTAAATAGAAACAAAGCGTTAAGTGTGTACATATTGCCATTGAGATTCATTATTTACTATTCAAGGTCAGAAAAGTATCAAATGCTTTGATTGTATGAAAGTTGGTTGCCATCTTCTTCCTCTTTAGATAAGTAGAAAAAAATGAACCCAAGGATCGATCAACGACAAATAATGACAACTAATAGATGAACATTACCTTTAAAAAAAATAGTTTAATGCGCATTTTTATCAGATATTCGATTTTTAAGGAGCTCTTTATAGATATGAGTATGGCTTAGCCTTTTGCCTGGACGTCATTTATTCTCTTTCTTTCTTAAAATTGGCTACAACGTAAGCTTTGCTTTGAAGTTGAAAATCAATTATGGCAACTTTTTAATAATAAGCAAAGCGATACAAATTTGCCGAACAAGATATTCCTGAAGAATATCTTCATCAAAATAAACAAGAGTTCTGATATTGTCATGGTTCATGATAGATACAAGAAAAGGCTGAGATACATTACATGATGATTATTAACTAATAAGGATTGATGCACTCCAACTTCAGGGGCACCCCTCAGTTCATTTATAGACTGCAAGTCCCTCTCTCCCCATAATACTCCATAAGAGATGAATTCCCTATCTCCTTCATATAAGGAGACTTTCGATCTATTTTCAAGATCTTCCTAAGTGCTACTTTAGAGAATTACTCATAATCCCTCTCCTCCTACTCAAATGCTAATAAATAATTCACATCGCTTTCCTTATTAATTTACTCTAATAATACTATTTAATTCGCGTGGCATTCCTTATTAATTAAAAGGTTGCGATTATTGAAGTTTAACTTTCCGTCTTCATTATTACGAATTTCGATATAGAAAGAGACAATATAACGTGCAGACAAAAGACTTTATCATACCCAAAGATCTTCCAATGCTAGACTACTCCATGTATATTTTATTCATTTGTCCCCTAAAATGAATGGACAAAACGGTGTTTTTTGACTCGACTTCTTAGAATATATTGACTAATGATTGAAGTTATGCACTTATGTCAAAAGAATGAACGTAATAATTGAAATAACCTTCATGAATAATGTTCAAGACTACATCTAAATAAATAACTATGACCAAAGGTTACGGAAGAGCATATCCAGAATATTATATTTCAACTTTAGATGAACCTCCTCACCTCTGTTCCCCTCTCCGAATACTTAAAAATCCTTCTCTATCCGAAATATGAGTTAATATCCATTTGATGAAACAACATTCGAGCGCTGGATTGGATTGGTTGGTGGTCGTGGTCACGGTATTGTTCTAGCTCCAGTTCCACAGTCTTTTGGTTCTTGTCTTGTTTTTTTCTCTTTCTTCGATCACTCTTCCTCTTTTTTTCCCAATTCTTTTTTCCTTCTCTTTCTTTCTCTCTCTTTCAATTATAATTATTTATTTTATGGAATCTTAAAAAATAATGAGCAAAGATCTTTCTGCAGCTGAAGCAGCAGAACTAGTGTGTGAATGCAGAGAACACTAAAAGGATTTGAATACACATAACTTTTTTTTTGGCGTGCGCTTATTTTGACTCAAGTGCACAATAATTTTCATATATTTATAACGTAAATGCTTTAAAGGGAAACTTTGACAGCTCCTATCTTACTCATTTAAAAAAAATAATTAAATTTTTTGTATAGAAAGTGTAACTATTAAACAATTATCATTTCAATGACATGTAGTATGTATTACATATTTTTAATTTAAGTGTATTTGTATAAGGAAACACATATATTATGTACAATATACACATTAACACCGAACATAAAATGGAGAACAATTCAGACTGTTTGATATAAGCTTAGCAGTTGAATAATTTTAAGCAATACTTTTCCTTGCTATATTTCCATGATATTGGCTGTTAGCTTCAGAATGATTTTTTTAGCTAGGATATTGAAGAATTTGATTGGAAAAAGTGCTGAGTAGGAAGTTATTCGTAGTACATGACCACTTTTGATTCATTCCTTTCAGAAAATAAATTAATTGACTCTCTCTCATGTGAAGAAATGGGCTTGGATACATATTGGGTAGTAATGCTCATTATACCTACTAGATATGTTTCATTATTAAACTTCAGTTTAATTAAAACTTTATAAAATATTCCGTTGACATTATAGTTGTTTCTATAAATATAAATTTAATTATTTTATCAAGTGGGTAAGATATGACCCGTTCAAATTTTTAATTTTCTGCATTTACTTTAATAATATGATAAAATTATTTTGCACTTCAGTCAAGCACAAAAAAGAGGACCTTCTATCTTCATCTGAATTTCAATGTTCCCTCACAAGTAGTGTATGTCAGTATGTAGGTACGTAAGGGAAAAATTTGTGATGTCTCGAGATAGTGAGAGGAATAAATGTACGGATCGATCTCTTATATTTAGATGATCATAAATAATGTTACAATTTACTAAATAAAGTAATAATTAATAAGCTAGGAATACCTTATTGGCTTTCTAATACGATTCCTGAAAAGTCCTTAACTCAAATTTTATTGATGCTAATAATTAATAAGTAGCAATTCACTTAGTTCTATTGAAATATGAGTAATATGGTCGGAGAGAAAGGAGGAAGATTACTTTAAAAAAAGAAGGCAAAGATTAGAAAACCAATGAGTAAGCTTTATTATATATAATACTGTTTACTGAATTGTAACGATATATGTTGTATAATATCATATCATATTGTATGTAATAGTCAATAGAAAGGTTTAAAAAAATAAATGAATGGATAATGATTAATGTTAAACGTATTAAATATGTACGTTGGGTCTTATATAAAAATAACAATTTATTGCCTGAACAATGAGGCCTGAAATATCATTGTTAATTAAACCATTGGTAACAATTGTAATGAAACGGTAAATGTATTAGTTATTAGTTTTATTGTAATGGCAGGATAATTTTTTTCCAATTTATTATTATTTAGCCTTCTACTTATTGTCATTTGCTACAAAAAATGAATTATTTTATTTTCTCTTGATAAGAATAAAATAATCTTCTTTATCTTTTAGTTACCTTGGGTAATGAATCATGATTATAAAGAACCGAAAAAATAGCATAAAAATCACTCCACCAATATAATGGTTAGTTTCTAGCTAGGAGTGTGTATTATTTATTATACACTTTGATCACGGCGATGAAGAATTGAATATATCTTCGGCCTTCTCCAGCAAATATAATAAAATATCAGCACTCTCATTTCATTTCTTTACTTAATAAATAAAGTGAGCATACGCCAAAGAATAAGAACTGAGGAGGAAATTGGCATTGCCCTTCCTTTTACGTCAGTACCTGAACCATACATTGTGCACGCACACTATAAATAGCATCATGTCTACATCTGGAGCGAATTCTACGAATTTGGCTTTCCAGCATGAAGCCGGAACTGCGATCGAATGTCTTAGCGTAAGTATATTAATCACAAGTGATCCTTCGAGGATCTCTTTGTAGTTATAATTGGATGACGTCAGGAAATCCTAACGTCATCTAAAAACAATCTTTCTTTATTACAAAATCTTATGTATATTGAACATGAACGATTTTAGATCCCCATCACATTAACAAAGGAGCCGGGAACAGACTTTGCTGGAAATCCTGTGATGAAATGTGGCTTTAAAATTGGAGGAGGGATTGATCAAGACTATTTGAAGAGTCCGCATGGCTACTCTGACCATGGAATATACGTGACTGACATTCACGAAAACAGCCCTGCCTCCAAAGCCAATCTTCGAATTCATGATAAGATCCTACAATGTAATGGCTACGACTTTACCATGGTTACTCATAAAAAGGCCGTGGACTATATTCAGAAAAGCACTGTGTTGAATATTCTAGTAGCAAGAAAGGGAGTGACTCAATCATAAAATAAAGCCCAAGAGTCAAAATTAAAAAGGTCTAGTCCAAATGTCAATCCCATTAGGGATCAAATCTGTTCCAAAATATACATTAATACATTTATTTTGTATACCAATAATTATAAATATTGAACACTGGGATTGAGGGGGAAAAACCATTTGCCATATCTATATTAAGACTTTAAGCATTTAAAAAATTTCTATTATATAAATCTATAAAACTATGTATTAACAATATATTTTTAAATATTCGTAATACACCATCTTAAAACTCCTGAACTCTGTAACTTTTATTTATTATTATTGATGACACTGAGAATTCAGGTAGGCTCCAAACTTCTGGAAAAATCCATTGTCGATTTAAAGCTGATAAATTATAATTGATTAGTAAAGCATTCTTCTAAAAAAGCCACACTCATTTTGAACAATTAGAGATCATAAAACATAGATGCAGATTGAATGGCCAATGATGAGCTAACTCTCTATACAGTCTCATTTGTTTTGCATAAACCTTGACAATCCAGATCCTCACTTAAAGGTTTACTTATAACTTTATTCACTTTGATAGAATACTGAAATAGCTTGTTCCCTTTGGATAGAGATTTAACTTGATCATCGAAAAGAAGGAGATAGTTTCCAGACAAATTTTTATTTGATACATTATGCGATTCAATTTTTCCTCTAAAGGTATAGGATTTATCAATTTCGTAAATAGGAGTCACGTGGATCTCTATGGAGAGCGCCTCTATGATGGAATGGGGTGCATATGATTTAGCGCATAGTCTCCATACTCCGTTCTGGTCGCGGGATATTGTTATATAAATAAAAAATCGGACAGTCAATGGACTAAAAAGAAGAACGGGCTTCCAAAAAGTATTGGCAGTTCTGTTAAATACAGAATTTGCAGCAGGGAAGTCGCAAATGGAAGAGGAAAACTGATTGGTGGGTGTATTGGTTTTCAAAACCTGGAAAATAAAGATGATTAATTAAATTTATTATTTTATAATAAAAAGTATTATAGTTTTTTTTCTTTTTTTAAGGTGGTGAAATTGATATAAAGCATGTAGAGGAAAGGCTCAAGGAAATTTGGAATAATCGGATATGATTCATTGTATTAGTCACGCAACCCTCCATATGATTTATTTGTATTACTTATTTATTATTATTTAATGTTTATTAACGGGCTTTTGAAGCGAGCAAAAAAGACGTATGTTTTTCATTTTTAATAATGTGCAAAAAATAATATACGTAATCCATACTTGTGCACACTTAGAAGATGCAACGTGTTTGACAAGGTTTTTGAGAGGTCCCCTCCAAGAACAGGATCCCAAATGACTAGACGGGCAATCAATAAATCTAAACCAACAAGAAACCTCATGTTTTTCGATCGTAGGTCCATCCGCTCTTTCTGGACATCCATAAGTACTAAATCGGCACTCAAACGACAAGTTACTCTTTTGCAACATATCCTCAAGAAGTTTTTCTGCAATTATATTACGGCAAGACAGATCCTTAGAGCGACAAATGGGGCATTGGCCTCCATCTGTTGAGATCATCAATTGATTGCGGCAAAGTTTACAGAGAAGGTGTCCATTTTTGCAGCCAAAGAGGGGTCCAGAGCGTGGTAGCTCAAAGCAGACTGGACACTCCAGTAGATCAAGTGTTGTATCATATTTGCGTTTTTTAGTCAAGGAAACCATATGATCCGTAATTGGAGAAGAAGAAGAGAGAACTGAACACATATCACTGTCAAATCATGTGGAATAAAAAAACTAGAACGTCGATAACATGTATATTACTTATTAATATATGTGTATTAGTTACTATAGTACTGTATGAAGTAGTGTATCATATTCATATATAAGTTGAGCTGCGTTTACACAAAATCCGAGGGCAAGCTTTAGGCCGGCTTTTTTAATATTATGAAATTACGTCATGTATTTCGTCAATGCATTAGGATTATACAGACTATACTATTATTATTATAATAACTAATAGTAATATTGTAAAAGTATTGTAGTAGGTATAGCTGAGAAGGGGGAACTCCGTGTTGAAACAGTTCTCAGGAAATAACTGGAAAAATCTGCGTCACTCATGTTTGCTCTGCAATTCGTTCACATCATATCACAAATAACACATTCGCATTCAAGATACTTACTTACTACGTACATAGATACATACACCAAATTTAACTGTCACTGAATATGAACTAACAACCGGCGTGGTTATAAATCATAATAATCTAATTTTTGTACATTTTCTTATCCAAAAAAGGTATCCGTGGTGTGTCAACATAAAAACAATCTTGAACAAAAAATCAGGAAAAGGAAAAATCCATTCAATATTTTTACTTCATACAACCCAAGTTTTCATGGACATATTTGAGTCAATCATAGGCTACGTATTCAAATTTGTGGAATGAGTTAAAAAACCCAATAATTAAACCTTTATTTGATTTGGAAGACTTACATGGGCCCTTTCCAATGAAATCTATCAATTTATCATTCTTTTATTGTGACGATCCATTTTGGCTACTTTATTGGTGCAATTTGCGACACACCTTTGGGTTAATAAGAATGATTTGTGGATAGAAACTCAGGATAATACGTCGAAGAGTACAAATGTATTTTATGTTTCAGAAACATTATTTTAGGTTTTTTTTGTGTTGACGGGCCACATACATATATATAATCTATTGATGTATTTAAATTAAGTCGTAGTGAAATATAATATTATTTAGGAGAGAGACGTTAGAAACTACATAGTCACATATTGTAGTTATTTGGATATTCTTCAATGTTTTGAAATCATCGTAATTTTAACAGTACAGGGGCGTCCACAGGATTATATATATATATTTTTTTCGGGGGGAGGGGCGTGGTGCTTGTAACTTTTTTGAAAAAACCCAAAACTTAGCAAAAAAATTCAAAAATCTATTGCTATGATCAGAAATTTCAAAGATTCAATTTGTTGGAAAAAAAAATTTCAAATAAAAAAATTTTTAGAAAATAATTTCAAAAGTCTACAATTGTTCACAAAAAATTAAATTTCAAAGAAAAAAAATCATAAATCAACACCTATTCTATGAAAATTAAATTTTTTCGAAAAAAAAATTTGAAAAATTAAATTTTTTGAAAGACAAATTCAAATGTTAAATTTTTAAGTAAAAAGCAAAATATCCTTAATTTTGGGTGGGACTACAGCCCACCTCCCGTGGACAGTATATAATACGAACATATATTATTTTTACTTAATTATATTATATAAAAGAATACTTAAAAAAAGAGCAATAGCCCAATGACGTCACGAAATTTCTGATACAATCCTAGCAGTAGGTGGCTGGGTCGATTTTTAATAAATGAATATTACATATTCACAAAAGTCCTTAACCTTTTTTTAGAGAAAATGATGCTCTTCTTCTTTTCAGAAAGTATTATTTATTTTCTCATTTAATGTTATTAGCACATGAACTTCTTAAAATTATTTCATCATTTAAAAAAAAAAAATTGTCAACGCAACAGTACTCAAGCATAATTTCCTCTGGAATTTTGATTGAGAACCAAAACTGATAGTTGAGAATCCCTCTGTTTCACATCATCTCTACCTAAGATGATTAATTTACACAAAGAGAAAATACAAGTTTCAAACCTGTTCAAGTTCGTAAATTGTTCAGAGATTACGAATCTGAATACGGAATTCCCGACTTGGAAGTTCAATAAAACCCTAGTGGAATTTGAAATTTGTACTAGGTGTAATTTTTTTAAATTGAAGTTTTAGAGAATATTGTCATCGTAAAATTGCCTTAATGAAAATCTATGGATGGAGCTGACCCATCTAAGGATCCGTAGGTAATTTTCTCAACTACAAAAACACAATGAACATAGATAGTGGCCCTTAAAGCTGCCATTGTTAAAAAAATATTAGGAGGGGTCTGTTATGGTTCTTGAAGTGTTGTATTCCACAAAACAAATGTTATTCTCAAAAAATTTAATTTTGTGGAAAAAAATGTTAAAAATCCAGAGTTGTTTGCAAAAAATCTCTAAAATTAAATTTCAAATATAAAATTCTCCATGTCCGAGACCAAATCTCACCCCCCCCCCTTTATCCTATAATTTCTGCATATGCGTACAAGTACCACTATATATTTATGAATAAGAAACAAATCATCAAATTTCACATGGTACAACAACCTCCATGTACTAGAGAATATTTAAATGTTAGTAAACTGGTTCCCACCAAAAAAAAACCAACGGCTTTTAAATATACGATTTATTCCTTTGAATTTGGCATAAATTGGCATCAAATGCTTTTTCCTTGCTTTTTGCAAAGTTCTCTTTCCTCTGGCCTCATAATTATAAATTGACAAAGGGAATCCATTAGAATTTAGAAATGAATCATAGATATCACATTCTGAAATTAACTTGCTGGGGTTGGAATGAGCCATCAAGAGACACGGAATCTATGAACTAACATTGCTTAATACATGGAAAATATCTGATAGGATGATGATACATGACTCAGCGGAAAAATGTATTTCAAACAATCGTCTTTATTACTCATTATTGATTAATTACACAATGCCCATGGGCTATGAAGTGTTCTTATCTCTATAATAATTATATTCCAATAAGAATTCCCGATGCCGATTCTTTAATATTTTAAATAATATTTAAAAAATACCATTTTGAAATCAGGGGAGTTCATAGAAATATATATGTATATTTTTTTTTTTCTGGGGGCAAAATGCAAAAATACAATTTGAAATTTTTGCAAACATCTTCAACTATTCAAAAAAAAATTCAAAAACCCATGGTTATTCCTAAACAATTCAAAAATCCCCAGCTCTTCTAAAAAAAATTCAAAAATAAAATTTCTAACATAAAATTTTTTATACAAGTACAAAGCAAAAGTTCCTTAATGTTTTTTTCTCCTAAACTTGGAAAAATAATAAATAATTAAATACCAGTAATAAATAAGAATCGGAATCGCAAATTAAACATTATGTTCCCGATGCCGATTCTCCGAATCTGATTAATCCTCCACTCACTACTCTTTATACTTTTCAAATATATAATATAAATCGGCATACTCTGTCATGCAGGAGATGTGATTCCCCTAAAAGTTTTTAACAAATGTAATAATATAGATATACATGTATATATTTCATGTTTCTTTTATTATAAAAGTTAACAATGGAGTCAAATTGGACGACTAATCCTTTGAAAGTGTCGCGGAATCAACTCAAAGAAGCCATAATTTATATTTACAATTACAGAATTTTAAAAGAATATATTTTATTTGAAAGGCCATATAGGGGTAATATAATTTTTCTAATTCATTTAAAAGTTCTAAACTGTAGCTAAAAGGATTGGGTATTTAACTCATCCCACAAATTTGAGTACAAAGCAAATAATTGACTCAAATCAGGAGCTACTGCAGGATTATATATATGTTTATTTATTTTTTGGAGGGGAGGGCTTGCTTTATGGAATTTCTTTGAAACAAAAAATTCAAAAATGAACAATTAATTTTTTTGAAAAAATATTTCACAATACCATAGTTATTCTCAAAAAATTTAATTTTTTGGAAAAAAATGTTAAAAATCCAGAGTCGTCGCAAAAAATGATTTTTTTGCAAAATATTTCTAATATTAAATTTCAAATATAAAATTTTTGGAAAAAAATTCAAATGTTAAATTTTTTGGAGAAAAATTTCAAAGCTATTCACAGATTTTTTGAAAAAAAATTAAAAAATTAAATTAAATTTCAAATATTAAATTTTCTATTTAGAATCAAAAGTCCCTCTGGCCTTTTCCTGTGAAAACCCTACGTATATATGAAAAAAAAAAAAAATTGGGATTGTCTCCTATTCTTGATTTTTGTTCAAGATTACTTATATGTTGACGCACCCCATATTGTCTGCATTTATAAGTAATAAATAATTCAAAAACTCATTTTAAAATTTTGCTTGAATGAATTGAACCCGGTTAGCGCACAAAAAAAATCCTTAATATACTGTTTGCTACTTGGTATAACCCTGAATTGTATTGACATCCACCTTGCCATTTGTAAAGGGGAATTATCGTCGTATAATGTAGCTTGAGAAAACTTTTTCTATCATGCCTATTTTTCCTTACTTTTAAATAAAGTTCATTCACCACATGTTTGATGGAAGAGATTTTATTAATTCGGTACTTTCATCATTAATTTGAAAAATTAAGTTTTTTGGACAAAGTTTCTTACAAAAATTTTTGTAAAAAAAATTTCAAATATTAAATTTAGAAAAAAAAAAAAATTACAAAACCCTCTGTTTTTGCAAAAAATAACATTTTTTGGAAAAAAAAATATAATATTAAATTTTTTCAGAAAAAAAATTCAAAAATCTACAGCTATTCACAAAATATTAAATTTGTTGACAAAAAATTTTAAAAATTGAATTTTGTATGAAAATAAAAATTCAAATATTAAATTTTTAGGGAAAAAAAATTAAAAATCTTCAGTTATTCACAAAAAAATGAAATTTTTTTTCTCTAAAATCCATAGCTTTTCTCAAAAACAAAAAAAAATATATAGTTTTGAAAAAATTTCAAAACTAAAATAATAAGTAATAAATTTTTTGGAAAAACTTTAGTTATATATAATAAATTTGTTGGAAAACCTTTACTAAAATCAATAGCTATTAACAGAAATTAAATTTTTGGGAAAAAACTTGGAAGACTTTAATTTCTTGGAAATTTGGATATTGGGGGGGGGGGGTCAAACAACAAAATTCAGCATAAATTTTTATGTTGTGGAGAAATAACTAAATTTCTAAGCTGTACATTTCCAAGGGCGTCCGCAGGCTAATTTTTGTTTTGGGGGAGGGCTTTGTTTTAGGATTTTTTTTAAAAATAATAATAAAAAAACTTTTTGAACAATAATCCAAGAATTATTTATTCAAAAATTCATAGCTTATTACATATATTTTAATTTTTTGGAAAAAAGTTTCAAAAATTAAATTTCAAATATTATATTTTTTGAAAAAAAAATCCACATTTTTAGGAAAAAATTTGCAAAAATCTATAGCATAATTTGCCGGTGGGAAATTTTAAAATATTTTTCCCAGGACGTCCAAATGAGGTCATTATACTAGAAACCATCAAAAAGGTCCACAAAATGATTTTGGCGAACCGTAAAATGTGACGATAAATTTTCCAATAGAAATCAAAATTTCTAGATTTTGGGAAAGGGGAATACAGCCCCTCCAGCCCAGCCCCTGCGGAGGATCCTGGTTTATATTTTTGATCAAAAATATATACAAGGACTTAAGTTTGTATTTAAACTTTTAGTTTTTGAAACTTGAGTTGGACTTAAGAAATTTAATTCAAGTAACGAGATAAGTAAGTACATACATAAAATTTAGATATTTTAGTTCCAAAGGAATATGTGTAAAGTAAAAATTATTAGCAGTATAACAATTTATGCTAACTTTTCTACGCCCTATTTTTCAATGGGGATACATTTCCTTGAAAAACAAGCAAAAGTAATCTTACCTCAGATACCTATATATGTAAAACTGGTCACAACAGAGTAAGTAAGGGGTATCATGAAGCAAAATTTTCGAGAAATTACAGGAATAGGGGTATCGAAAGTTAGCTTTGAGAAAAATAAAACTACTTAAAAAAAACAAAAAACTCGAACCAATAATTGTTCGAGTCGACACAGCTTCAATTATAAATAAGTCATCTAATTTTTAAGTACAATTTCATCATGTTTGTACATTTATTTTTTCCCATCACTACTGAATTATTTGCAGTATAAATAAATTGAAAATCAGGTGTATTTTTTAATTTTCCCCGATTTTTTTTGGTTGGGATACGGAAGGGTAGAGTGTTTGCTATTTTTTAGAATTTACAAAATTCAAAATTATCATGGATCATAAATGTGTTTAGGTGTTGATAATGACATTCTCTTTTTTTTTCTGTGCCCTCAAAAACCGTTACCCTCCATCTGGTCAAAGTTCCTCTGCGTTCCGGAAGTACTCCAAAATCAGATCAAATGAAAAATAGGAAAAATCTTAACACAATTAAGGGATAAGAAAAGAAAAACTTATTTTATAATTTTTTGAATGTGTTTGTAATTTTTTTCATTTTATTATGTAGTCGATTTTGTGAGTAAAAACTCATGAAGTAAGTATTGACGGCATAAAAGTATAAATCAATCATTATGGATTTTCTATTTATTCAACTATTTATATAGTTACATTTTTTCGAGAACAGGATACATGGTCATAAACCTACATAGTTTTTAGATCTATGAATAATCAGTAAATTAATTCATGAAATTAGACTTTTGAAAGTTTTTATTCAATTTTGATCTTGAGTGATTGTAACAATTACATTTTTTCTGTCTTTTCTCTTGATCATATGTTTTCTGGGATTCGTTTGTTTTTGATGTTGTTTATTTTTTTACATCAGATGAATGAACTGACTTTAAAAGAATATTTGAATACTATGAAATGAAAACAAAAGGTCCAAAATCTTATACAGCACTCAAATTTCAAACTTTTCATGTAAAACGTACATTATAACATTTGTAGCAATGAAAGAAGTGTACCAGACATATATGAGTATTTATATAAATGTTTAAACAGAGATCAAAAGTACTTTGTCCTGATTTGTCAGATTGTACAAAAGGGGTCACATTATGTAACTGATTTTTTTTTTTTTTTTTTTTGAAAAACATCCTGGAACTACGCTAGATGCGAGATGGATTATTACTGCTTCTACCCTTTTAAGATTATACATTCAAAAAATCCATCCGTGGAGCTTAAAGATTTTATATGTCTATAGTACTACTTTCCTTCATAGGAGCCTAGAAAAAATATGATCAAGAGAAAAAACACAAAAATTTAATTCTTACAAATTATTCAAGATCAAAATTGAATAAAAACTTTACAAAGTTCATGAATTAATTTACTGATAATTCAAAGATTTAAGAACTATGTATGTTTATCCCCATATTTATCTTGTTCTTGAAAAAAATTAATTACCTAAAGAGCTGAATAAGTAAAAAATCCATAATTATTTATTTATATTTGATATGCGTCAAATGATACTTCATGAGTTTCTGCGTACAAAACCGTCTAAATAATAAATCAAAAAAATTACTAACAAATTCAAAAAAATTACAAAATAAGTTTTTCTTTTCGTATGCCTTAATTTTAATATGATTTTTCTTTTTTTAATGTGATCTGGGTTTGAAGTACTTCTGGAACGCTGGAACTTTGACCGGATGGAGGGTAACGGTTTTTGAGGGCACAGAAAAAAATTAATTAGGAAGTCATTACAAACATCTAAACACACCTCATGATCTATGATAATTTTGAATTTGGTCAACTTTAAAAAATAGCGAATACTCTAATGAAGAGATAATTTTCTTCTCTTAAGCTGTTTATTATTTAATTATTCATAACCGGATTGAACATTTGCTTATGCCCGTGTTTATTTCCTTCTCCTACTCATCCGTCACAGCTGCTTGTAGCTGATCCAATAAAACGTCATGACAGCTACGCTGCTCTCCTCCAAACATTCTTCAAATTGTCAGGGTTACCTATAGGGATCTAGGCAAAGAGTGGACACTCAAGGCAAGCAAGGTAGGATATAGTAGTTCTCAATTCTGATTGGCTTAAAATAAGAAGCTACTACACGTTCTTCCAGACAAGCAGCCAGTTTGAACAGGCCGTCTCCCACATGTGAAAAGAGAAGAATAAGGGCTACTACGTCACAACAATAACACGACATTATAGTTCTTTGTTAGGAACATAGTCTTCTTTGTTTTTAGATTGAATTGTTTATTTTTCCCTTAACCGCTCTTTCCCCAGAGTCCTTTCGAGTTACCATATTGGCATCACTTACTCATTTTTTTCCTTTTTTATAGTGTTACCTCGCAAACACAAAAATATACCCTGTATTTTTTTTTAGCTCTTGATGTTTCTCCCAGGGTTGTGGACTCGCTCAAATTTCAGGGCAAGTCCGAGTCTGACTTGAACTACAAGACTGAATCCCTAATCTGACTTGAAATTCATTATCAAGTCCGGAGTATAACCATAATTACTGACCAAGTCCAAAATATGGCAAGTCACACATATGTAATACTGTTGCGTCTTGACGAGGGAGAGACACAAGCTTATTTATAGTAGGAGAGATCCAGGATGACCAAGAGACATGAGGAGAAGAATTCACGTGGAGGAATAATGTAACACTGTTTATAAGATCATGTGTCTTCTAACTATACTCTAATATATTTACAAAAGACGAGACTATTTATAATACGTAAAACACAGTACTTATAATACATAGACGAATATACAAGAAGATAAAAACATGTAAGGAAATATTAAATACATAACAAATACGTATATTGCAAAATCAAAAAGATGACAAACACTCATATACTCTGCAAAATGCTCCACAAAATATATATATATGAATAATGGCGGGTTACCAATTACCACATATATCGTACGTGTACAAGTTTAAGTGTATATTTAGGTATACATAAATGATATAAGGAGAAGAGTTGCTCTCACAAAAATATCATTTATAAACATACATTTAGATGTGTACAAGCACGATATATGTGGTAACTCGCCTTAATAGGAGCAAAAGTGAAATAGTTTTGATTTTCATAAAAACGGAAGGGTATAGTTATATCTTCAAAACTAAACATTCTCGTTTCGATTATATATATATATATATATGTTACAGGCAATGAAGAAAATCGGGCATTTTACAAAATACTCGTTAGAGCGGGTAATCTGCAAAATGCCCCGGAAATCTATAAAAAATAGACAAAAAACTAATTTCAAAATATTCTTTAACATCAAATGTAATAATGTCAAAAAAAAATCATCTTTTTGAATATGGAATTTTTTTACCTAAATATTTTTACATATCTAATTGTAAATATATATTTAAGTTGTATTTTTTTACATATATAGTTTTATGAGATAGCTCAGAAATTTTATTATCAAACTCTATCAATGGCATGTAAATTTATATTATAAACAGTAAAATCCAGAGGATTTATATTTGGAGAGATCTAACCCTAATCAACGTATAGTAAAAAAATGTTCATCCTGCAGATGCCCTTGAGAAGCAGAATTATACCCAAGCCTATGCTTGGGCTTCGGACTTTAAAATGAATGTTTGTTTAGAAAAATACTTTTAATAATATTATTTAAAAAAAGGAAAACCAAACATCCCCATTTTCGGAGGTGTGTCCCCGGCTGAACGTACCCCCTGGAGATTTCCCCACTTTTAGTGGCATAGCAATATGATCAGTTCTTTAGGTTAATAGTGACGTTCTGCATTAAAAAATTATTCTTAATAATATTTATAAATCTTAGTTAGTTCCGCCCTTTTATTTTGGTTACGATGAGACCAAAAGGAGGTAAATATTAGTATCTAGGGTTTCAAATAAGAATTATGATTACAAAGAAGATTTAACATCATTTGTGGCCTATCCAATCCTCGTTTTTATTTTTCCTATTCAATCTCATTATAAGATGGAATGAAAAGTTACTTCGGGCAACATTAGGATATTCAAATGTATAACTTTTTTCAGTATTTTAGAGCATTGGCTCCAATTGATTCTGAGTATTTTTTCTGATTTTTGTCTGATTAAATGTTGTGTGATAAAATTAAGGTTACGATGTAATTACAAGTGTCTGGATAATTTATTATATCTGTATTTTGGAAGGATATCATAATGTCAACTTGTGAATGATCACATTGAAATTAAAAATATAAATTTTGCTGGATCATGGGGGAAGTTGGGACTGGAGGGGTAGGTCACCCTAAGTTGTCTGTACACCAAAACTATACCCCCCCCCCTCCTCTAGTTTACAGTATTTACACAAATTCATCCTTGAATGGGACGCTTTACAATTTTAAAAAACCAACTATGTTTATGAATTTGATATACACTTATTGAAAAACAAGGCGAAGCTGAAGATATTGCCTTAAAAAATATTTTGGGAAATACTGCCTTGTAACAATTTTGAATGTCCAATATAATATGTAATGAATTATATTAATCATATGATCTATTTGATTACAGAGCAGTTATCATTGTAGACTGCTTCAACCGTAAATTATAAATGAAATTAAAAATAAGTACCCACTGATTTTTTAAGTGAATTAAATAACATTTTTACTCTTTTAGGAAGTCAACCTTTAAGTAATTGTAATTTATACAAAAATAGAATGTGAAAAAATTTATATAATTTGTAGGTATATAAATATACTTGACAGTATATTCTTAAAGTTTCAATTAGTTTCTCGAATCTTCTCTTTTTGATTTAATATGTAATTTTTGGTGCTAAATCATAATCCTTGGACATAAAAAATGAATTCTCGTTATGTCTAAATATAACAAGGTGTATATTAATTTTTTTATCTCAAGTTCTCTGATACCTTTTGTATTATTGACAGAGGGAGTATTTTTTGACATCAAAATCTGTGACATGGTTCGAACTTTGAGTCAGAGGGGCATTATTGTTTATTCAGTGTTTATGTACATGTGTTAATTAAAATAGTGAAATGACCGTCTTGAAAAATTTGCTTTACAACAAATATTCAAAGTTTAAACACAAATGAAGCAATTCCATGGAATGACTTTTGAGGCTATTTTTCTATATTATTATGTTGTAATTTTTGGAAAACAGTCCAGTACCATTGTTTAAATAGAATTTTTGGCATTTTGATAAGGAAAATCCATTACGATTAAATCCTTTGAAAAATGAGTAAGTTTGGAGAGGAGAACAGATAATTAATGGTTAAATTATTTACATGATGATCCTACATCCCATATCAAAGGAAGGAAACTTAATCAAATATGTCTGAAAAACTAAAGTGTGTTCAAAGTTTCCTTGTTGTAACAATCTTTTTAATGTATAAAAATGACATTAATTTCTAACCGGGACTGGAATTAAGACTGTAATATATTGCGTATCGTTTTCGAATGATTTTTTTTTACGTCGTTAGGGTGATACAGTTGTATCTTATTTTCAAATACCAAAGAGCTTCTTATGGATCTGGAAAAGGGATTTAGATTGTAGATCCAAACCAGCTACTCAGGTTGTCTGGATCCTATAATATGATAACTAAAATATTTCTGAAGCCAGGGTTTCCCAAACTTTATTATGGCCAGGCTCCCCTCCACTAATATATTCTTAGCTGTGGCCCCTTTTATACGAAAAATGTGTACTATGTATGTCTAGACTGTAAAAATCCTCAATTCTGCATCTTCCTAGACATTCCCCCCTTGCTTTCCCTCACGACCCTCACTTTGAAAACCATTGTCTTAAGCAACCTTAGTTTTCGGGACCTCAACTGGAACTTAAGTGTTTGTTACCAGAACTGAGTCTATATACCGATACCAGGACCAATATAACCACTGAATATTAACAGGGTACAACCCTCCTCGCAAATTCACTTGGACTTGTATATACTGTTCTCAAGAAACACCTTAACAATAACAGAGGGGTCTGTTGCATAGAACTCAAAACAATGTTTTTAGATAGCCTCCCCCCCCCATGACAACAGATTGGGAGTACTACATCCCCTTACTTAAAACTTATTGTCAAATTTATCAAAAATAAGTTGTTATGAGAAAATTATTACTGGTTGTCATCACAATTTGGATATCAACATTTGTTTGAATTCAAAATTGTATCTTAATTTAGTGTATTTCCGTCAAATTTAGGCTCTACCAATAAAATTTATTCTCGTATTTTTCATAAAGAATCTTTTGTCAAATTTTTTTTTTAGTCACTATTATGAAACTTTTTCCATTTATAAAAAAAAAAAAATATTCTCCAAATTTGTCGAAAAGAGCACAACAACCCTTCCTCAAAGAAAAATCCTATTCACTTCCTGAGTATGGATCTTATATTATAATTATCGACTTTAAGTGAGTTTAAAATAAATTTGAGAACTTGATGAATATATGCAAGGACTTGGAATTGTATTGAGCATTGAGACTCCACTTAAACTTTTCTCCTCTCGTCATTTTAAAAACATGTTATTTTTTTTTAAATAAAGAAATTTCTAATTTTGTAGATTACAATCATAGATTCATTAGAATTTAGTGCCTAGAATGAAGCCCAAACATACAATGGACGCCTAAATAGTTAAAAACGAGCCTTCATTAAAAAAAAACAACGAGTCAAGATGAGTACATAATTATGATTGTGTAATATACTAAAGAGAATTAGTCATAATTATTAATCCTTTTCCTCTGATAAACATTATTTTCACTTTTTAAAGGGAAAAGACCGTAGTTATTGCTCAAAAATATACATAACGAACTTGAAGCACACTGCACAACGCATTTACAAATGAAATGAGCTAGCAACAGAAAAGAAGAAGAAATTATGTGCCTAAAGTTAGATACTTTGTAACATTTGTTGAAATGGATTTCATCTGTTCAGCTGCCAATTAATCCAAACTGCCTTCATTTCTTTTTTAATTCTTTATATATTTAATATATTTTCTTTTGTTAAAATAAAACTCTAATGGGAGGTGATTATAGAGATAAAATATATGGAGTGATGATACTGAAGCTGACCAAAACAATCTAGTTATTCCAACTTTTTTTTTCAAATTTATGGCATAATTTGCATCTCATTGGTCATTACATCAGATCAACCCGCAGATCATGTCTACAAGTGCATATTACTTAAATAAGATATATAATATCTCTTAAATATATCCCCTCAGTAACAATTTTTGCTTGTTACTAGAAAAAATAATATTTGAAGTTCAATATAATTTTTCAATTTTTCTTCCAAAAAACTTAATTTTCTGTGAATACCTATGAATGTTTAAAAAAATTTCATATTTTTATTTTTTTGAAAAAACAATTATTTGAGAGGTTTAATTTTTGAAAAAAATTTCCTAAAAAAATATGGATTTGTAAATTTTTTTTTATATTTAATATTTGATTATTTTTTTTTGTTTTAATTCAATATTTGAATTTGTTTTCATTAACATATTGCAGGACTTTGAATTCCAGTAAGTATAAAAAATGGTCTAAGTGCACTATGTTCACCATTTGACCAGCTTCATTGATAGGGATGGGACTTAAATAGATAAATATTTAAGTTTACAAAACACTACAAAACCCCCATCCTAAGTCATTTTTTGATCGAGAATATGTGAATGAGTGAACATAATTTACATATGTGCTTAAGTTTTGTTTTTTAATTGTTTCAATCGTCTTATCCCTTCCTTACTTGAAGTTTCTTTATTTTTAAGTTAGTTTTATATATAGAAATAGGATTTGTGTAAGAGCGCGAGGAGAAGGCGGGAGCGAGACAAATGGTATTACAAAATTAAGACCCTTTTTAATATCAGCAACTGTTTATATACTTTTGAGGAGAAAAAATTAATTTCTGTTATAGAAAAGAGAACCTTCTAAATTTAAATAGCTCTTGTGCAGGGGAAATATTTTAATTATATTGAAGTTCATATATATTTATTTTAATATGTATTTTTAAATCAATTTACAACAAAGTTAAGCGATAATTTTTCTTTTAGAGAGAGAGATGTGAGCACACCCACTACTTATTACATAATGAACAAAAAAGAAGAAAGAGCACACTCATCAACTTTTTTTGCTTTTTTAATAGGTATACTTAAAGTTGATAGTCCTGTAAAGAAAAAAACGAATTTGAAAACGTCACACTCCTTGGAATTTTAATTCATTATGATCCATATTCTCAGAATAATAACTAATGAAACGACATAGTAGAGTATTTCGAAATATATGTGAAGTTCCAACTTTAAAAAAGAAGGTTTAAATTAAATATAATCTACATACTAAGAAATAAACCGTCATACATTTATGTTAAATATACAAAATTAAACAATTAGAATCATATAACTAATAATAATAACAAATTATAAATACAGAATATTGAAATTATAGATTGATCCAAATAATATTTTGTTGTTTTGGCATCGGAATTCAGTTAAATATATCATAACTTTAGGTTGAAAAACACAAGCCAGACGTGGAGTTTAATCAAAAAGATCATCACCCCTTTTTCCTCATGTGAAAGTTACTATATACAATTGTGCACAGGATAGATATATCTCTACCGATGAGATCTAAATAATTATTAGTAATAAAGTAAATATCAAAATCATAAAATTAGAATTAAATCCATCTCTTCTTCCAGTCTTAGTACGAACAGCTTTTAGAATCCTATCTTCATTTATTTCATGTTTATCTATTTGAAAAAAAAAAAGTTAATCCATGTTGTCAAATTTTAAACCTTAATTACTTATCTTCGATATATTTGAATAAGACTCCTTAATAACTGATAAGACAATTCAGGCAACCATTCTTGACTTAATGTAGATTTCTAACATGACATCTTTAAGATTTAGAGCAAAAGCTAATTATGTAATAATGTCCGGCAATATTACTCCTTATTAAGAGCATCAAAAAAGATTTTGTTGTGATCATTTAAGCAATTGTTTTTGCAATTTATAAGTTTTTTGGACACCATTTCTTGGAGCTTATGAAGCATAGCTAATCCTTAAGTGATAAAACAAAATAATATTTATTGACTATGTAATATTGATACCCAAGTCTTTAAGTGAAGAAACTAGTGTTAGACAAACTAGTTGCGAACCATCCAAAGCTACTACTCCCGTTGTTGTGACCATTTAAGCAGTTGTTTTTGCAATTTAATGAGTTGTGTATCATAATTATTGATAGTTTTAGCTAAACTAGAATTAAGTCATCTTTTTCTCGTCCGGTAAGTATTTCCAAATTCCTGGGCCTCCATTTCCAGACATCTAAACAGAAGGCGACGTTATTTTAGGTATTTTATTTAGTTCTCTATCGACTATCAGTATCTAATATTATATTAATATTGAATAATAAAGGCGAGAATTGATAACGTTCTTGATATAAGAAGATGTTTATTATTTTAATCAATGATACCATAAGTATTTCTTCCCTTCTCCTTGCACGCTTTTGTATCCTTATCAAAATTATCAACCTTAAGGATAAGTACTACTCCCCCAGTACTTATCTCATATAGAATTTGTACTCACCCTACGAAATAAGTAATCCCCCGTTAATGAAATAACTTCATCCATTTTCCTTTGTTTAACCAGTACACATCCTGGAATAAATGGCTACTCCCTTGCAAATTATGGGTTTGAAATAGAATCCTATGTATATGGATAAAAAAAAGGAGATCAGTGTATTTGTTTATTTATAAGTTATCTTAAATTGTATATTTTTATTCTTCAGTTTATCAATAGTTTTCAATGACAACTTTATGATTTACAAAACTCCTTTGACATAATCGAAATGGTTGCTATTGTTATGTCGTAGATCTATAGCAACTTCTTCAGAATGATTTAAATCACTTAGGCCAACTGAACGATTCAAGATGTCTTTTCTAAGCAAGGTCCAATCATCTGATGGCACCCACAGCATTATATTTGTGTTAAGCAATGAAGCGGCTGCAAAAATCTCAACATCTGTTGACCATTCATTTGGTAATGTCATTCTACCATAATGTTCTACTACGTTCTATACATGGCTCTTTAATTCTTCTGTTTTTGTCATAATATGGATAACAATAGCCTGTCTAATTTTGATATGCGATGACTGCGCCTCAGTATGCTCCTGTAAAAAATAATAAAATCTTTTTTTTTAGATTTAATTCACATTGACTAGATAAGTTCAGCCTTCATTGGCCCATTTATCCCTGAATGAGCTTGTGTAAAATACGTACCGAAAGAAACAATTGCTATCACCATTCATCCTTTCAAGAATTGCAGGTTTGTTGAGTAAACATCCTTTTTTTCTTGGGGGATGAATGCTCTGAGCAGCTTTATAATTTTGCCGATAAGCAGTGATAAGGTTGTAATTGCAAAGTGCACTGTTTTCGATATTTTCGACTTGTATATCATCTTTTAAGTTTTCATCTTCTTTGGGAGAAGAAAAGAATGGTGTTAAGTTAGAAATGTTTTGCCTTGTCTCAAGTATTTCTCCTTTTTTATTTTTCAGGGTACAAACTTGGTTGTCGTAAATCTTTTAAATAAAGTAAGGCCCCTTGAAAGATAAAGCTGTTTTACCACCTTTTATGTCCTTTCTGTAGATGTCTTTCAGTAAAACTTTCAGCCCGTCTAAAAGGGATGAACCAGTAGTTCTTATCGTTGTTCGTATTTAGTTTTTTGAGTTGCTTGTGCAAGCTTGATATTATTGTATGCTGTATCAAATGTTTTCCCCTTTATACTAATAATCATTTCCATCACTTTCGTCACTTCATCTTCATTAAACTCATTGATTTCTTCCTCATCGTTTCCATAAACAAAATTGGAATCGTAATCAGTCATATCACTACCATCTAAATGATTGGAAAAATCTACAGGCAATATTGCCTGTCTCCCATACATGAGAAAAAAATGGTGTCATCGTTGTTGATCGATGTACAGTTGTAAGATGAGCAAATAACAATGGCTCAAGACATCTCTACCATCCTTCAGGTTTTCTTATAGAACCTTAAGAAGTTTATTCTTAATCGTTCCATTCTGCCTCTCCACCAGACCGTTAGCTTGTGGGTGGTAAACACTTGTTAGCCGTTGATGGATCCCTGTAAGTCGATGCAACTCTGTGGATAAAAAGTTGACAAACTCTCTCCCTTGGTCATTAATTTGAATTTTCACACATGAGTGACGACAAATTAGTTTAAATAGAAAGCTTACAACTGAAACCGCTGTCTTATCTTTCAATGGCTCTCCTTCAGTCCATTTTGAAAAATAATCAATGGCCAGTATAAAGTAACGATATCCGTCACATTCAGAAAGTGATGCTAAATCTACTCCAATCTGTTCCATTACTGCTTTAGGAACAGGAACATTCTGAAATGGAGGTTTCTTTTGCCTCCACTTATTATTTACTTTCTGACAAAAGCAACAGAACTTCCAATATTCTTTAATTGGTCCATAAGAACAAAGGGTCTACATGCCTTTTGGAAGTTGGTTTTTTCCCCTTTGGTCAATACAGTTGGTGGCCACACTCACTTCAGGAGATATTGATAAATAAATTCAAATGACACATGCAGCATTATCAGCACTTATGGATCGTGACTGAATTTGTTACATTTGTAATCATGTACATATAGAGGGGAGTACTTATTTTACAGGGGGAGACTTTTCCACTATGGGATTTGTATGGGGTAGTACTTTTCTAATTTTTAAAGGTAGTTTTTTCATTACAAAATACTCCACTCTAATCATAATTCATATACATTTACAATATATATTAAGAGTTGTATAAAAAATAAAATGCAGGTAAGTAAAAACGAATGAAATCTTGAAGGTGTTTAGTTCAGCTCATATTAAAAAGAGGAAAAAAAGGAAGTACTTTATATAAAATTTAAAAAACATGAATATCACTTTATATGAGGTTAGCAACAAGCTTAAGTACTCCCTGCCTCATTAAATCAGGATTATAAAATTATCAAGTTGTTATTATTATTTTTGAGGAGAGAACGTCTTAGTATTGAGTAACTACGTGCCACTGTGGTTATGAAAATGAAGAGTAACACCGATGATTTGTTGGGTAGTTATCTTATATATTATTGAAGCATATCTTTTAGTCGACCCCTAATAACTCTGGGTGATGCCGGGTACATCAGATGGCTAAAAAATAGATGTAGAATCTTCTTCATCGCCAGGAGCAGGTGAGCAGATATTTGTTTGATCATTATTTTGGAAGGTCAGTAAATATCGCTAAAGGTATTTTTTCACTATGTGTAACTTGTCAAATAGCAGAAAGGATATTTGGGTATTACAAATATTTCTTGTTTTTTTTATTGAAACCTCTTATAGCCTGGCAGAAAAATTATAAATGATTTATTGATTCTTTCAAAACCATAAACTAAGCATTATAATTTCAAAATCTCGACACAGGTTTTGCACACTGTGTGAGGAGCCAACGCTTGTCTTGGGTACCAAAGTGTTACCTTGAAGTAAGCAAAATACATGCTCTTAATAAGGCCAGGAATGTTGCGCCCATATTTCTTTCTCTTTGGTTGCACCTCTGAGTCTTGAAAGTAAAGCTTCTGCAGATGTAGCAAAATATATTTGGATCATCTTTCTTCGTGAGTTTCAGAGACCATCGTTAGAGCAGTAAGAATGGGAATGGTATGTGTTGTGTATGACGTATGTTATATTATATAGATTCATTGTTCCGTGCATTTAAAAGTTAGATAAATGTATATGATTTTAAATAATCGTGTTCAAAGAAAACGAAATTATTTTCCAATCTATTGACAGACTGAATCAAAAATATATTTATAAAAAATAGACCATATAATCCGACCTTTACCACGAGTACTCAGTAGAAGGATAAGTTTTTCTTGAAAATCATGAAAATTGAATATATATATTTAACTCAAAAATAAAAATATAGAATTAGATTTGATTTTAGCACCCTCGAATTAGTTTAAAACTGTTCTTAAATTCCATACTATATATGTTTTTATCTTTTTGTAGATTAGTATAATTCATAAGAAACAGTGAAATGCAAAATTTGATATTTACGGAAACGGAACTTAAAATTAAATAACAAGCACAAAACCTATACCCCTGTACCTTTGTTTTGTAGATGTTCTATATTCTACGAGTTATAATTTTTTCATCTCATAACGTTTGAAATTTAATAAAAACATTTGTCATTTTAATTTGAAAAATATTAATTGATACTATCAATTCATTTTAGTCTATTAAAATTAATTATTAAGTATATATTTAAGATCAAGTAATATGACTGTGGTCATTTGAACTGTATAATTTGCCACATAATTTGTTTTATGTGTTATTAGTTTGCATCAAAATTGTACCTAGCTGGAACTAGTCTATTTTACGTATAATACAAGTTGAACAAAATCACAACTTGAATGCAACATAAAATGTCTTCTTCAATTTACATTTATGTTCAAGTTTTAATTATATTTAAGAAATTGCAAAAGTTACCAACGAAGTTGAAATGAATAATAATTTAAAATGAAAAGTCTAGTCGTTGAAATACCATTCGATTTTCAATATATCAAGATGGAATCATGATCTCTTTTTTTTAAATCATTATTTTTCTGAAACAGGTGTATAAATGATTAACATTGTAAAATGCAAATGCGCATAGTGGTGGATGCATAAAAACTATCTAACCGAGTTCACAGAGCTTCTGGCGCGTCATCAAAGATGTGTGCAGCCTGACTTTGTCTTGCTGAAAGATTTTATCATAGAAAAATAAATATATAGAGGTGAGAGGCTATTTTTGATGGCACTTTGGCAGTGATCTTTTTGAATACGCTGCTCGCTAGAGCCCTACTATAAGAGTTGCAACATTATTTGAGCGCCACCTTGCGTCAACGTTACATAACTACTATTGAGGCCTTAAAGAACTTAATTTTATTACATTGAAAGTAGATCAAACGTAATAAAATCATTATTAAATGATAACATTATTTTTTCATAATACGTTCATTTTAGTTTAAACAACTAAATCAAATTACACAACATTACGAGTACAACATAAGATTAGACCACTTTTTCTATTATACATATACTCAATAAATATAGAAACAAACATTTACAGAAAATATTTGCTTGCAATTATAAATGACAAAAAATATAAATTGAATGAAGGTGTTATGGCAGTAAGGAATTACCTTTTTCATTAAACATTGATTCTTATGGATTTCCAAAATTATTTTATTCAATATTTTTTTCATTTCTGTTGATTTATAAACTTTTTGTTCCAAATTTAATTTTAATTATTGATTTCTTCTGTCAGAGGAGTAACTGGAATTTATATTATAATCTGGTCTTAAATTTTCATTAATTTTCAGAGAAAGTTATAGAAAATGAAGCAATTGCTTATAGTTAAAAAAATGACAACACATACCAATATTTTATATCTAAAATGAACTGAATAATACTTTAGCTTTAAGAATCCCAAAAAAAAAAAATTGATTTTATAAAATTATAATGTCAAAAAAAATCGATTTTATAAGGAAAAAGATTATACTAAAATATTAATCAATGTTTTTACAAGAATATTTATTTTGATGTTTCCATCATGAACCTACTACGACAATTGAAACTATATGTAACTTTTTTTCTCTCTTTTATAATTTTGGTTTTTTTTCGTAAATGTATGTGCAGCCGAATACGAATATAGCGACTAATAAGAAAATGAACTGTCATAGAATTTAGGAATTTTTGTAGACGATTTTATCATTCCAATAGCCATTTCGGTAATATATTTTTCAATTTTTGTCATCTTTTTTAAATCTTTGATCTAAAAATTATTTCCACGTTCAAAAATTGTTCAACAAAATTTTTAGACCCGTAAACTAATCCATTTGAAGACTTATAATTTTGTAAGGATATCAGGCTGGTCCAATCACTTGTCGACTTTTCTTCATCAATATAGAATGACTTGCATTCATTACAATGAGAATGACTCTGAAATGTTTTACGTAAACAATATCCCACCAAATAAGCGAAGGAATTCATTTCAGCTAAGTCGAGAGAGTTAACAAAAATGATTTCAAGATCCTTTATCTTTTCTTGATTGTGAAATTCTTCTATCATTTTCGATTTCTGTAGCGATACTAAAAACGGAGAATTTTCCTCCTCATTACTTATCCCGTGTGTTTTATATAGAAATTGTGTTCAGAGTAACAATTTTCAAGGCGTTCTTCAGTTCCACACGAGGTGTTGGTTTTTTATATCTTACTTGGGAAAATATATTCTCAACACAGTCTTGAGTAAATCTAGATCCAAATACAAAAGAAAAACCTGCTTGAGATAACAAGAAGTTAGACACCTCAATGTAGGATTTGGTAGAAAGTATAATTTCTTTTTGTATTGGCTTCCATGTACATTCATTTTTGTTTCCTATTCCTATAGAACTAATTAATTTATTAAAAGCTTGCAAGAAAATCACTGCCGAATCAAACTTTTTTATGTTTGTCTTACTTAATCCTGTTCACAAGTTTCTTGATGTCATTAAATCAAACCAGTTTCCAACTTGCTCACAAAACTAAGCAGCCGTTAAACAATATTCCGATAATTGAATTTATCAACCAAAAATCTTATTGAACTTCCAGTTGTATGACTAAGAAGGTCTGAAGCAAATGAAACTATCATCTTTTCAAAATTTCCAAGATTAATACTCTTGGGAGAAAGACGAGGCTGGAGTTTGAGCTCCCGATCTCTTTGGAATAGTATTAAATCTTGGAAGGGCTGTAATGATATCGTAGATGAGGGGAGTTTATACGTAGAGGCTGTCTACTGCCAGTGTGATATCTTGGTCATTAGTAAGATGGTTAAGCAAATTTTTTAAGAGATGAGGAACAGCAGCAAAAATGAAAAGATCCTTCAAGGAAGAGACGGGATTAGGAATTTTTATTCATGATTTTATTCCCATTTATTAAAATTCCTAACTCCTTGATTACAAGGACCCATATCTGATGTTATGTGGGTGACTATCAACAAGGACTTATGAGCAGCAATTGCAATTTCCTTTAAAATCAAGGCGAAATCTTTTTTATTGAAACTCGATCCAGTAAAATGGTAGGCAAGGATCTGCTTCTAACGAGCTTTGACTCCAACTAATGGAAATACTAGAGCATGTGTGGCCAACTCATCACTTGAATGCTTAAGGTTATCTAAACCTCTTACTAATTAGTAATTGGTCACCGACATCATATATTTCAAGTAAACATATTTCACTTCGCATTTAACGGACCCTAGTATCTCTATGATGAATTTTTTTCTTCAGCTCCACAATTTTCTCCCTTCGAACTTCTAGTTGATGTTGAATTTGAAGAGAGTAATTCATGAATTTTACCTTTTCCAATTGTTACAAAAGCTCTATACTAGATGTAAAAAAATATTCTTATAGGGCTTTGCGGTTCGGGGCAAGAGAGTTCAGCTGCTATAAAAATGGAATAGGTAGGGATGTTATTGGATTGAAGAACACATTCGGACTATTCAACGTTAACCCTACTCATTGTTTTTTTACATCAGGTGAGTTAATGAAATTGATTATATGATTGGCCAAAACAATATCCCACAAGGATTAAAAAAATAGCTTGCTATGTGTATGATTAACTCGTTAATACTGTGACTGTCTTAGAAAAAAATGGTTGTGGACCGCGTGGAAATACTGATACAATACATACATCTAATTCATAAATAATAGTGATTCGGATAGATCTTTTGTACGAAGCATTCGAATATAAACATTATATTACCCGGGCACTTGAAGCATTACCCCTGATAAGTGATTTCTTTATTACTTGTGAGTCCCTTTTGTGATTGGAAAACAAGTGGTAGATTATTCCAGACTTTAAAGATAATGTGCCTCTCTTTTCTTGATAGTTTTGTCTGCAAAGCATTTTCTATTCTGCTATTGCTTATAAATAGTAATTGGGAACTATTAAGCGAGTATGTGTTAAAAATAGAAGTGACTCAACTTTCGTTGATTTTATTGGATTATTTGAATGCAATTTCCAAACTTATTGACTCTGGAATCCTCTTCTATGTAGTTAAATTGCTTGTTATCATCTTAGAACATTACTCTCTTGATAATCTGGGATATTTACAAAAATAAATAAATACTATATGTGTGCCATACAAGCTAATAATAAGTTGTTTGATTGAAGACAATAGTTGAAATGTATCTAAATATAATTCGATTGTTTGAGTATTAATTGAACAAATAAAAATAATTAGAACATCAATAATATTCTTCTAAATTTAAATTACCTATATATGAGTTCTCCATTATTTTATTTTTTTATCTTATTGATTCATTTGGTTTTATTGTGGAGATGCAAATGCTATTTCGTTATTGAAATTTTTGTCAGCCGCGTAAAATTTCAAAATCCTTCCTACTATTAGTTGAAGAACTATTATACGTGTTCGTTCTTCAAAAAATGATAAAGTGTAGTTCATATAAATTAGTACTGTTTCACATTGTTGAGATAATCTTGACAAAGGTATTATTGTTCCGTCTGGGTCAATGTGCCGTTTATTAATTTCTATGGGGAAAGATATTTGTCAATTTCAGACGCTCATTTTCGAACAGACATAAATAAAAAAAATGTTAATTGTAGTTCTTACAAATATTGACGTGAATTTAATTAAATAAGTTTATCAGCTCACGTTTTAGATACATCAGATGGAATAGATAATCCTTATCTCGCCATGATACATTTAATTTCAGTAAAATATCTATCTTTTCGACCTTCTTGGGCAAAACATACAGTCGTATAGATATAAAAGATTGCAGTTCATTGCACAGATAACGAATATTTCAGAACGTATAATTTATATGTAGTTTTTATGATATTTTATTTAAATAAAATTAATAGTCATGTTAATTAAGATAATAATTAATTAAAATATATGATAAAGAAATATTTTATTATACATTGTTTGGTTGATAGTTTCAGTTCCATTTTAGTGAATTTATAATGCATGTCTATTGATCTCACCTTCCTAACTCAGGCGCGTGCAAGGAGAAGGGGGAAAAAGACATTGTGTTATTCATAAACATAAATACTAAAGTATCAGTTAAAATACACCTAGTGTGGAGATGATAATTATTAATAATGTTGTTCTTGGCTGAATCCACACAAATTCTTAGATTACCCAATTACTTTTAACTGAATACTCCTTCATTTGAACATAACATCCTGTACTGTAGTCGAGTCCACCTTTTCCGTGTTAAAGTTATATTTACGATCCAAGACAATTCTAAGTCCCCATCCCTCCATGTCCTCATACTATCTTGTCCGAGTCGATTCTGATTCATCATGCTCAGAGTCTAAGTCTATAATACAATGACTCAAGTACCACAGCTCTGGTACTATCCAACTTCATATCAAATTATCAATATATGGAGATGATATCTATCACTTTGCACGCAACAAAATATCACATCATTTTTGCTGTCACAGTCGCACAGGATGCCCATAGCACATACTTTTTCTGTGCCCAAGTTTTCATACCTCTGAGTCCAAGTCATCCGAATCCAATAAGTCCTCCTGCTCCGGAACAATTTAAAAAAAATTGAGAGGCCCATGGAGTGATGGAGACGGCATCTCTCATTGAATTCACAAATACTTCCTTTAACTAAGGTGGTTATAGCTCATAGCATCAATGGAATGACTACGTAATGGTCCTCAATCATTAAAACAAATGATTGATCCTTTATTCTTCCATTTAGACTTGCAATCATGGGACGAAAGTATTATCCATCACTCTGACACGTAGAGACAACAATTCACTTCAGATTATGGATCCATCATATCAGTGATAAAACAATGAGAAAAATATAAGGATCCAGATATTTAAAAAAATAGTATATTAATCAACAGCTGACCTTTTTCTAGAGCTGTTTGTGAACAGCTGAAATTTATTTCAAGATATTTCCCGACTTGTCACCTCTATTGGTTTTATGATCAATGTTCAGCTCCTGGGGGACACTACAACTGCTAACATGACGGTATATCTCGATATTTTCCATGATTTTATCGGCATTTTCGACGATAGGCCTGCCAGTGCGTGGAACATTATTAATCTCCAATACAACAGAACGAAATTGCAGGAACTACTTTCCTGCAACACAATCCGAAATAATATCGGCTCTGTATACCTTGCATATCGCTTGTTTGGTCACTCTTGACGGGTATTACCCTTTTAGGTAGTAAAATATGTTGATTTTTTTTCCCTTTGAGACCTCCCTACTCGACGCACGATAATTCACGACGGAACCTCCCAATTGCAACACTGTCAGAAAATCGTTTGTAGTATACACTCACACCTTTACAACGCTTTATCGTATGATCCGATGTGACCATTAATGCACAAGATATACTTAGTTAGAAAAAAGTCGGGAAATACGAAATTACTTTTCCCCCAACCTATTATAATAGACTAAAATGGGTACTTGGAATAGCTCAAACCTCCGGTTAAAATCATTTCCCCTAATTATGGTCGATTGTGTATTTTTAACGTTTTTTGTGCCCTTGACCTCTTAAAATTCAATTGCTTCTTACTGTTAACAAATTCAACCTTCCTAAAAAGTTTCTCCAAAAATGATTTGTAACTTCTAATCCTGCAATGTTTTATGTGACCTTACCTTTGACCTTTCAAAATTTAATGAGCTCTTACAGTTAACATCTATAACTTTTCTACAAAGTGTCACCAAAATTAATACGTAACTTTTTTAGTAATTCTACTTACAAACAAACCGAGTCAAAAATATAACTTCGTTGGAAGAGGTAATATGTAATTTTAACTGATCAAAAATAAATGTAATTATCAATCTAAAAATTTTAAGCTATAGGTATTCTACATAAATCTAATTGTTCTTACAGGGAACTTATTGGGGCTATAGAAAATATGGAATAGGGAAGGATATGTCACCAGCTCATTTCTTCTCCAACGGAGCCAAATTTCCATGCATAAATGTAAAATTGTTAATTAGAATGTTTGGTGTTATATTTAAATAAAATATTAAAAAAAGAAACAAAAGTAAACTCTGTTTGTACAAGTAACAACATGTATAAAATTCTAACTTGTACAACATAACAAAGGCAATATCTAGATATTGTGCATTTAGTGTCAACACGGAATAAACATTTGAAAAATAAGTTGCCACAGACCATTAGAAATAAAAGTTAAGACTTTTTACAAGGTAATTGATGATAGTTAAGAGAGAATCCATGATTATGTCCTTCATAAATTCCTTCATATGAATCTGTTTGGACACCAATAATGAAGGGCATTGAAAAAGTAACTACAGGTCCACTCTTAATAAGACAATTCCCGCTCGTATCAACTTCTAAAAAACAATATCCCAGAGCAGTCCCACAATATCGATCTCTAAGAAGAGTTGCAGCTTTATTCTGCATTCCTGATCCTCCAGGAATTGTGATATAATCCGTTCGACATCCTCTTTCTCCCACTACAGCTCCATTATCCATGCTCGGAGCTGGATTTTTAATTTTTTTTTTTTTTACAAAATAATAATAAAATAAGAATATATATACATTTTATCTCTGTGGAGCTTACAATTTGAGCCATTCGAAGATAATGTGAACGAATAGGGATCTGCTTCCAACTGAGAATATGTGATTCCACAATAGCCATCCTCAACTCTAATGCAAATAGAGTAACTTTGTTTCCATAAGTGTTGAGAGGAGGATTTTGCCCGATAGTTGAAGCTCTTTATGTGTCCGGAGAATCCGACGTAGTATTGAAGACATCCCGTGGGAGCTAATTAATTTGAAAATAAATATTTATTCTAAAAATACAAGAAATAAAAATTGTGTAGCATTACCAATGGTAGGATGCGTGCATTCATATTGGTGAATACGGATTTTCCATACTCTTTCATCCTGGATAGTGACAGTTGTATCCAAAATTACGGCTAACTGAATGGGTAAGCTCTCTGATGTTGCAGGTATAATGACTAAAAATATATTCAACATACAATTATCATTTAAATACTTATTATAGTTATTAATTAATTTACTATGTTCTCCTGTATTGGAACCACACATCCTTGGAATTTTATCTTCGTTATTTATAGCTAGGAAGTCTTTATCACATTCCCCATTGAAATTGGGGCCCAGCATCTCAAAAACCTCAAAATCCAACTTTATCTTATATTTGAAAATATTAAAAAAATGATATACTAAAAAATTAAACATTTATCAATTAACCTGACATATGTCACTGGATGCTCTTTGAACAATGATGTTACAGAATCGCTGATTAGATATTGGGTTTTTGAAAATTGTACCATTCTCAGAGATTTTTTCACCACACTCCCGAGTAACTAAATCATTTGTTTTAAGAAAGGATGAAGAACTTTTAGTGTATTAGGGGGAAAGAAATATTTTTCATTAGAATATGTGGGCCATCAAACACAAAAGGAATCTAGAATGATTTGCCTCAAAATTGAGTGTGGATTACATTTGTATTCTTATACAAAATATCGTCAATTTATGAGAATTAATTATTCTTATTAACCCTTTGGGTCACAATATATGAATGAGATATTTATATACTTTATTTGAAATGGCTTATATTGGGGCCAATATACATAAGTCTTATATTTCAAATAAAGGTTCTAAACTATTGTAAAAATTATTGGATGTGGGAACTCATCCGAATCATTTGAATACAAAGCCTATAATTGACTCAAATATGTATATGAAATATTGGCCAATGTGCGTAAGCCAGGGAATTCGTATATTACATATAATAGTATTCCCTGCGTAAACAAACAGTAGCACACCAATTAGAGCTCCATAATGCCGTTATTACTTGCAGTCGATGTCGGGAAAATAAATTGATCCGAAATTTATGAAAAATAAAAAAATAGGTGAACATCTATCACCGTTTATGAATATAAAACGGTAGACAACTATTACTATTAGTTGCCATTTAGTTTTAGGTTTGAACAACTGCATCTAATCATTTGTAAATAATTTTCAATTTTCTTTAGATAGGGGATATACACCGTTATCTTAATATTAGGTATAGTTTTATAATTTAAAAAAAAGAACTATCATTATACTTATAGCAAATAAATCAATTATATATTAAATATAAGTAGATATTATTTTTTCTTAACATGAGACGATTATGATAAAATAATAAACTTACATCTAGATCTGAATTTGTTATTCAGAGTTATATAGAGTTCATCTAGCTAACAGAACTGTAGATGATGCATTGTAGAAGCCTCTGTTGCCTTGTTATTTTTACTTTTCTCTCCAGAAAGAGATATATTTTAGTAAATATTTAAATAATACTCGAGAAATCAAATTTTCTAAGGATTTCCCACTTCCATATTGCTTGTAATAGTTTCTAATACAGACCAATAATAATTTTACAACTAATAACAGGAAGGATTTTGAAATTTCTACTCGCTTGACAACAATCACGATAACAAAATAGAATTTGCATCTCCAAAATAAAACCGAATCAATCAATAAAATAAATAAATTAACGGATAATTCATAAATAGGGAATGTAAATTTTTTTGAAGAATATTATTGATACTTTTATTATTTTTTCAATCAATACTAAAACAATCGTATTATTATTTTGTTACATTTTACTATTATTTTTCAGTAAAACCACTTATAATTATTTAGTATGGAAAACATTTAATAATTTATTTATTTGTGTTGAGATCCTAGATCTTTGCGAGAGTAATATTCCAACATGGTGACACGCAATTTGGTTTTTTTGAGAAGGATTTCCGACTCAATAAGTATGGGAATTTCAAAGAAATTAAGATATTTCAACATAAGTCTACAGAAGTTAAGAGGTTTGTTATATATTTTGTAAAACATATAATCATTTAACAGCTCCGAATAACTATTTATATGTAATAGCAGAATAGAATATGCTTTGCAGACCAAAATAACGAGAAAAGAGAAGCACATTATCTTTAAAAGTCTAGAATTATGTTCCACTTGTTTTCCGATGACAAGTGACTCAGTAGTAATAAAGCAATCAGGCCTGAGCTTGATATAATTATCCGTATAGACCGTACATCACGAAGTCCAATTTATAAATTGAATCGATATAAATGTGATAGAGATGAATGATTTCTGCGTTATATACATCCAGGAAACTGAAGGACTCTTATTAATGGAATAGAAGTATTAAAGTAGGAGACGAAGCAGAGTTCACTTTCTATCATTTCAAAGAAGGAGCTGTGGCTGGAGAATGATAACTATCTCTGCTCCTCACTGGGTATCTCAGTCGATTATTCTGTCGTTTTATGCAACTCCTTTTATATATATATATATATGGATTTATATAATGGATCCGTGGAAGATCTGATAGAATTTATGTATAGGGACAATTATTAACGAGATCAGAAGTCACTGATCACAAGTCACCTTGATATGAAGAGGTACAAGCACAATGAACGATCACAATGATGAAATCTAAAGAGTGAAATACTTATTCATTGGATCTCGCCTTAAGATATTGATAGATATGATATTGAAGAGAGTTATATCATCTACAATCTTGATAAATTCTCAACTCACGTCGTTATAATAATATTATTGTTTACATTTCTGAGTGAATTCAACAACTCACCCAATCAGAATCCAGACGCTATTTGACACACTTTTATTACCCACTACTTTCCTAAAAATAGTCACTTGACCAATAAAGGATTAAAGAAGATAAAACAAATCCCTCAAGATGTTATTGAAGGTATTTGTCCTCTTTTTAATTATTCAGTTATATAATTGAAAAGATTATATAATTAAGTAAAGATAATATACGTTCGTATTATACTGCATTATAACGAAAAAAATGAATATTTTAGGTATATATATGCAATTCTCTTAATATATATCTGATGTATCTTCTTTGGCTTAATAAATCATCTATATTTTTAGAAAAAAATCCTAGGACTAAGAGACTATGTCCTAAGAGTTGATTGTATTGAACCAAACAGGCACAACACTAATTTCAACATCCAATGTAATTACCTATAATACAAAAAGTATATCGTTGTTCTACAGAACCTCAAAAGATTTAAAGCAATATTAATCATTGACAATAATTTTCCAGAATATTCGAGAAAAATCAAGGAAAAAACTGGATATAGGTAGAATAATGAAGAATTTCCGTTGAATGAGTCTCAAAAAAAAAAGAAGAAAGGTACTGCATTAAACAATCAATTTGTATATTTGATATGAATGCCATTAAAAAATCATCAATACACACTCGCACAAACACACTATCTTAATGACAACCACTGAAAAATAGCTTATTTATGTTAAAATTCTAAATTAAAACGATTTACATTAAACTATAATTATATAATAGGTAAATTTCTATTGTAAACCCTCCTTGTATACAAGATTTTTGTTGTTTCTGTGCATTTGATGAAAATATAATCAAACCTGCACCCCCTTTTGACACTCTTGAAAATGCAACATATGTGACCATGTAAAAATACTGATTTTGGTAAATATTAATCAATTTTTCAAATGTTTGACACTGTGATTTATTTATTATCATTGTCATTCCTAACTTGACATGTTCCTTCTTCAACCATAAATGAAATGGAAATTGAAGATACCCACTAAGGCTAACCCTTTTTTAATTCGTATTTTTTAATATATTATATTCTTCATTTTTCTGTTACTAAGTGAGACATACAACATATAAATTAATTATATTATATAAGACACATGATAAGCAATATTTTGAAATGAAAAATACTCTTAATTACAAATAATGATAATTTAAAGGAGAAAAGTCACAAAGTAATGACGGGCCTTAAAGAAGGTAAAATGATCCCTCGTGACGTCATTGAGGGTGTTTTCCTTTTTTAAATTATTAAGTTATAACTTATAACTAATATCCAAGGTTAGACCATCATGTCTTGCAAGAATTTTCAATTTGATATATCTTACCGAATACTGCGCATGAAAGACAGATTTTGACAAAACACGCAACCACTCATACGATATGACGTCAATATTAAAAATCGTGGTGGAAGCCAAACATAAGTTGTACATGCTTTAAGGTATAACCATGTATTTCTATACCTAAACCAAGTAACGAAACGAGGACCCACATGTTCAATAGCTGAAAATGTATTGCTGCACAGGTACTGTTTAGTTATTATTTGCAGATATGATTATGAGTAAGTATGTTAACTAATACATTTTACTTTAAAAAAATGCTCATTCGAGGTCCGGAAGACGAACTTAGTTTGCTAGAGAAGATTACTATAATTTGGAGTTTTGTTAAACCCCTAATGATTAGGTTTTTTTGATCAGTGAAGGAGTCATATGTCTGTATGAAATTAAAATGAAGATAACAAGCGGGCCACTGTTTATGTGAAGGTATTCTAAGTATTTCCATTGCTTTTTCCCAAATTCTGACTATACATATATATTCGATCCAGGACTGTACTTTGTTAAGACAAAAAATATTGCTTGAGCTTTGAATAATTCATCACGTATCTTATTTCTTAATTTGAACATCTTAAAGTAAATTCATTAAACTTTTATAGAAAAAGTCCAATTTTTTTTCATTTTCTAATACTTACAAGGCCTTTTCTCAGATTCTAAATAAAGATACATAAAACCTGTCTAGAAGCTACACCTTATGATCTTGTTTTTTATTAAGATCATGTAGCTTTTGTGGGAAAAAAAATCAAGATCAAGGGAGTTGCTAGCATGCAAAACACTCTCCCCCCCCCCCAATTATCAACACCGGAACACAATTTCTTTTATAAAGTGGTTTATTACATATATATGATTAACAATTCGGGGGTATCAGATACTTTTTTTTGGTAGGGGAAGGGGGGATCCCCCAAAAGGGATAAGCGACATTTTAAACTAAAAAAGAAGAAAAGTTTTGATGTTTCTCCTCAAGGAGAGGAAATCAGGAACATACCCTCTAAAGGGTAAACAACTTTGTTGACTAGTATAACTCGAGATTCCATGATTCTTTTCATTCCTAAATTAGTAATAGATCAAAATAAAATGATAGCATAATTGTTATCATAATAGATGATTAAAATGTCTGATATTATGCTTAAATAGTAATACGTACAAATTGTAGGCATTACAGTCTGTAAGTCTATGGTACAAATTAACACTAATAAAAATCCAAATGTAATAACAACATATAGATGTGCTATGTTGACATAAAAACAATCTTGAACAAAAAACAATAACAGGAGAAAATCCCAGATACATATTTTACTTCAAAGATATATATATATATTTGCCAATATTTCATTGAGATATTTGAGTCAGTTATTAACTTTGTATATCCAATCATTTGAATCATAGTTTAGAAGCTTTGTTTGAATTAAGATACACTTTATTGGCTCCGATATGGTCCCATCCAAATAAAATTAATTTATCATTCTTTTATCAGTTGGATTAGAAATGTTTTCCCTCCTTGAAGAGGTGCTACAGGGCCATACTTCAAACCACCCACTTAGACTGTATTTTAAAGCGACGTCTTTTATTACTAGGAAGTTTGGAAGGGGTGTTCCGGTCAGTTTTGGGACGGAAATAAATTTCAGAACTATAGTGTCATTTACATCCAGGTTTTAAAGCTACTTAACGTTAGGTCTCCATTTCATTCCCGTTGCCTAATTTGAGAGAAACTATCAAAAAATGGACCCTGGAGTGCCTATCTTGCCAGAAGAACAAAGCGGTAACTCGCCCAAGGACGTCTGGTCCTATTCAGTTTTCATCTGATCCTCCAAGATTTTTTAACACTTCACATAGATATTGATGGGCGCTTACCTCTGTCAAATGTTGACAAGTATCTTTTAACATTTTTGGATAGGACCAAAAAATGGACTGAAGTTATTCCTATGTGTGAAACTAAGGCTAACTATGACGATACATTTAGATACTGAACGAGTGCGATACTTTTGTTGTTGCAATCTGAAAAGTGTTTTTTATTTTCCAAAGCTGTTGTCATATTTTTTTTATTTTTGAAAAGAGACCAGATGCTCAAAATTTATCATTCTTTTATTGGGATGATCAATTTTAAGTGCAAATTACAACACACCCAAAGGTTAAAAAAGAATTATTTGTTGGGGTAAAAATTGACGATAATTTTTCAAAGAATACAAATTAAATTTTGAGACAATCTTTCTAGATTGCTTTTGTGTTGATAGGCCATGTACAGAAAAGTTGTTTGATAATCGAGCGACATTACTCTGTGAGCAAATCGCTCGGGATAAATTATTCTTTTGAACTCAATGTACGTAGCTTCGAATCAAGGTCCCTCCTACAGAAGGAAATATACATTATGTATATGGACTTTAAATACAATAGTTCCTCGGTTTGATGGAATAATTATAATACTATCACATGCTTCCTTATATGTAATACTTAATCAGTGCAACTCTAACTGAACCATTAAAGGAACATTAAAAAAAAAATGTTAGATGTACAGAAGTCACAGAATCCTTTAATTATGTGAATAATGTGCTTCTAATGAACTATGGTACATTATATGACACGTTCTTTCAAGTCAATGGGGTTCGGCACAAGTCAAAAATTCGTAGTATTCATGTTTCATCAATATTTTGTCTAGTAATTTAGCAAATCATTAAAGTATTGTCCAAGTCATGGAACTTTAGTCATTAATTTTTTTATATTACTATAAATGAATAAAAAATGACCTTACATCGACAGCAAACTCCATATCCAGATGCACAAACTCCATCAATAACTCCTCCTTGATCCTCACAGTCAGTACTTATTAAGAAAGAGTGAAAAAAAAAAATCAATTGAACACGCTTAAAATAGAATTAAGAGTGCGGAAATGACTTACTCAGCGAAACATGTTCCATTTCTTCCGGTTGATGTTAAACAAGGTAGATTCAAAAAACGAACCACCGTGAAAAGATTGAAAACTAAGAAATAAAAATATCATATGTGTATATTTATATTCAAGAGATTTGCTTCGATAACAGTTTTGTAATTTAATTTTTGTTAGATGATAAATGATAAAAATGGTTAAAATTTTTTTTTGATATTGGATGACATCTATACAAGGTTCGTAAAAACAAGGATTCAAATCCCTTACAAAACCCTGGAATATTAAAATTTAATATTTACAATATAAAATATGCTTAAGGATAAATAGAATATTCTTTTCATTGATTATATTGAAGTCAAATTTTTTGAGTAAGTCACACACGACATTATTATCCATTCAACAAAGGGTCGAATAATATTTTTCATTGTGTATTATTTAATGATTTTCTTAGTTATTAATTTAATATATTTTTTAATTATAGTTATCTACAGGGTGGGGAAGGAAAACGGATACATCACTTTGACTACTTGACTCTTTATAGTTTTTATCTTAATGCTTATTTTTTTTAAGGTATCAGCGTGTTTAGTAGTTCAAAAATGACAATTTTGATCCCTCAATAATTTTTTTATCTACATTTCAGTTCAACATGGAGTCCAAGATTTTGTTGACGCACATATCTCAACTGGAGATATTTACCATATCCTTCTCTGCTCCAGGAAGCTTCTGGCTACTGTCAAGAAGCTTCAGGAGGATAAAAAAGACTTCAACAGAAAGGTTGGTAGTGGTGGGCGCAGCAAGTAGCCACTGATGAGTTCCTAGGCTGTTTATCAGGAAAAATGGAGGCCAAGCCAACTACAAGAATACGAACCCTGGCTAAAGAGCACCAAGTTGATCCTAAGACGATTCGATTGGCTATACAGGATCTTGGAGTGGTCAGCCATGTACGACAGAAATGTGACCTCCTTTATCACCAAACATTCCGCCTCTCGATTTGCCATGTGTGGGCAAGTTGAGAGGAATGTTTGTATGACAACTCATGTAAATGTACCAGATCTCAATTCTACAGTTGAGCGGGAGTGGGCCAATATGACCTAAGATTTAGTGACTTCGTCGTGCAATGGTGTCCATTTGTCGTGCAGAGAAAAAAACTTTGGCTGCAGTAGGGGAGACATTTTCATAAATAAATTCTGTATCTAGAGTTAATCTCTTGAGAAAAAAAAGGACCTTATTTTTGTGGTTTATGAAAATCAGCGTGTCAAAGTTAATAGAGGAAAACGTTTTCAATTTGGTTTTCCACTATATAATGCACAATTGTATTTAATTAAAACGCTGAGATTAATTAATATTTAATGAAAATACTTTAGCTTGTAAACAAGGCCAGTTTAGAGAGGGGAAACATTCATCAATCACCATTTTCGATTGGGAACTCGCGCTGAAAATAATTTTTAAATATATTCACGAAGAATAAATCCGAAAAAGACCATACAAAAAAGGATTTGATCTTTTTAAAAATGAAAATAAATATTATTTTCTTAAAAAAACGACTAAGAATGAAATATGGAAATATATTATTAAAAAGACCAAAGAAGGGTTGGCCTTTCAAAAATGGAGCATTCTTTTTTTTTCTACTAAGAAAAGGTCATTTGAAAAAAAAAAAAATATATATAAAATAGTGAAAATATTTTTCAAAAAATCGAATTTTTTAAAAGAGGCCATTAGATTTATATATACCCTAGGCTCCCCCCTCACGCTAAAACCGTCCCTGCTCGATAAGTTACTTACAGCGTCCTTTTCGCGATGAGTCCAAACTTGATGCTACTTCTTTACGTCTTCTACGCTTGGCGAATTTCTTTGTTTGCACATGGATTGAGGTAGAAGTATGTGGAGTGTATGTCTGATATCTGAGAAGAGATCCATATGGAGAAGAGATTTCTTGAGATTCCACTCTCTGAAAGTGGTTATATATGAAGAATAAATCAATTGATTTTATAAAGGGAAATAAATATCGATTTTTGAAGAGGGCAGACGTCGTTATCTTTACTGGATCTTGCAACATTTTATTCAAAAAGAAACAGGGAAAAAATTCCCAAAATCAATTGCTAGTTAGCCAATTTTTCCCAACTATAAAACAATAATTGAATAATATATGAGGATAATTCCCAACGGTACAAAAACTAATTTGAATTTAACCAGTCAACTTGTTCAGAACAATGGTATGAGGAAAAGAAGCAGAAAATACGTGTATTTTTATAAATTTTTTACTAGGTAGTGATGCAATGCCGTGTTAAATATTGGCTAATAAAATAAAATGTAATTTAGGAAGTGAAAAGGGTCAATATTGACAATGTAGGTGCTTAACTTATCGGTTAAAGTATTTCAAATTATCTTCAAAGGAATGTGAATTTCTTACTTTCATTTGAATAATAAACTCACACATCATACCTGAATCAATTTTACATAATAGAGAGTCACGAAAAAATACACTTGTTGAATTATCATTCTTCTTTAATAAATCACCTCCCTCCAAGGAATATAAATTACTAAATGAGGAGTATTTAAAAATGTCTTCCTTACAAAAATAATATATATTTTTTATATAAACTTATCAGATTCTTAGTTTTTTTTAAAGGCACACCAGGCTCCTTCAAAATAAAACACTGTATACAGTATAGTTTAAATATAATCTTGTTTTAATTTAATATTTAAAAACGCCATCCAGATATATTTTTATTGATAGCATCTAACATCAGGGTCGTTGTCTGAGGATTATGATCTTCATTCGGAGGTTGTTTAACCTTGAGACTACAGAATTTAAAGCAAGAGTGGACAAATTTTATAATCACATTAAGAAACTTTAATTTTTAAAGGGCTGCATTCAAAAAGAACAATGGAAAATATGTACCTATATTAATTAAAATATTTAAATTACAAAAATAAAGTTGAAATATAATATTAATTATAATTCAGAACAATTGATTTGTCACGATGAAACTACTCTTATATTGTTTTTTTTTTTGTTTTTTCAGAGATCGTTTTTTTTAAATTTCGTATTAGTGTTTTGAACATGGGGTTCTTAACTTTTTGCAAGTGAAGGAGGGACACTTGTGATTATCAAAACATTTCCCTAGGCACACCTTCCCATGTAAATGAGCTTATACAGCAAATAATGCACTGGGCTGTAGATATGTGTTGTGTCAGTTGTAATTGTGAGTTGTGAGACACTTGGGATTGCCTCTGGGAAATAATGAGATCGATCAAGTAGTGAGAGGCTGACACAGAGAAGAGCATTCAACGTTGCTTTCAAATTGTTCTTAGCCTTTGATTTTGTGACAGTCACAATGGAATACCCTAACTAATATAAATATGTGGCGGTAAAAGGCAATATAAATTTGATGGCCGGTTTTGACAGGGAGGTATATTGACTAGAAGCCAGTATCCAGAATGATGCAAGATCTACTTGTGTGAGCTGAAACTTGAGGCTGCTATCTCTTTGATAGTTCCATCAGTTCATTTTTGAACACAATAGTGGACAGCACTATGTCTTCTAAAGTAGGATCCACAGAGAAAGGGCACAAAATCTAATGTTTTCCATTTTGTGTATCCTCTGGTAAGTAATCTGTAAGCTTTCCTGACAATTGAGCCAAAGGTGGAATTATAATTAATGAATAAACTACGGCTGTGCAGCAGCAAGTAACTTACTTCCTATAGGTTTTACCTTTTCACTTAGCTAAATAATAATAAATACAAACCTATTACCACTCTCTCTGGCATACTGGTTGATAACTCCGGGTCTATATCCGGATTTATTGAATATGAAGTAACTTTTAAGTCAGATAATAAAAGGGAACACAAATTCCTACGTCTATACTGGATCTAATGATACTCTTTCGTGAGACGGAGATAAAACACAGATATAAACTCCGGGACTTCTGGATGACTGAAATATGAAGGAGGTTTCTTTTTATGTTGTATGTACCCATGATTCTAACTCTATTTCTGGAAAGAGTATAATTGGATACAGCTTTGAGAAATTATTTCATCAGTTCCATGGATGCATACAATATATTTTTTATGGTTAAATCACTCTCTCGATTCGATGTTCAAGACCGATTCGCTACCTCTTTGAATGTTCTGTATATACTTGTCATATATCCCGTTAAGATTAATTTCCTGATGGGATTATAAGTGTCACATTAGGGATATTGCAGGAGATTCCCGATTAATTAAATACTTATGTAAACATCAATTGATTATGTAATGAAGAAAATAATAGATGTCAAATGATTACTCATGCGCATATGTATACATTCTTATCAGGAGTTTCTAAATTAAACAAGAACAATGATGGCCGTGTAAAGTAAATTTATTTAGAGTATTAACACCCTTTCAACAGATAGGGAAACTTCATTTTCAAGAGATATGGGAGTCTTTAGAGATGAATTTACGTGTCAAAAATTGACGGAAAGGAATGAGGATCCTGGACGATTCACGAGATCTCAGGTAATAATAGTTTCTTAGATTACCCATATTTGTATGTACATACGAGTCCTGTTGTGTCAGTCCATATTTATTAGAACTGGTCCTGAATTCTGTCGGTCCTTTGGACTCTCAGTACAAGAGCTGATTAAAAAATAAGAAAAAATAAAGTTGAGTGACGTCATCAAGCACCAAACTTGATCACTTTTAGGACTGATATGCAGTTCTCAACTGGACGGAACTGCTGCCTTCAGTCATTAATAAGGACTGGCACAGCACCACATACGACTAATTTTGATCCTCATGTCTGTGTCTTCTAGTGGTGCCCCGAGGGAAAATGTAGTAAGTGGTATCTAATCTATAGATGGAGTGTTGCATTGATATTTTTGAGTGCAATACTTGGGCATATTATGCATGTAGTGAGTATTTGGAAAGGAGATGCATGGAAATGGGTTATATTCATGACACAACAGGGAATATGCCTCCTTTGCATTCACTGGATATTTGAGGCCATTCTTGTGACTCAGCGGTACATGAGAGAGAAGCGAGGTTCCTCAGTGGATATCAAGGAGCTACCTCTCTCTCACAAAATCTCCTGGGCCCTTGCCAACATCTCCTTTAACGGAGCCCTCTTCATCACTCTTATTTATTGGGTGATTTTACATGCGGGTAATTTGTCGAATTACATGGATTCTATTGAATTTGTATCTTTACATTTTTCTTTATCATCACCATAGGTGTAGCCGACACATTCGAGTCTGACATTGCAGTTGCTTTTAACTTCTTTATGCATACTGTCAACACCATCTCAGTCATTATTGACTTCTTTATTAGTGATCGTCCCTGGAGGATCCTAGATTTCTATTATACATTTATCTTTGGAACTTGGTATTTAATTTTTAGTATCACATATTGGGCCTTAGGTGGAACTGGATTTTGTCATCTTGATTGTGGGTCAGAGGGGGGAACAGAAGGGGATGTTGGTACGGAGAATTGTGTTACCACGTGTGATCCGTATATTTACCCGATTTTAGACTATGGAAATAAACTAGGGTTGTCAATTGGATTTGCTCTGGGCGGAAACATTTTATTGCCCTTCCTTCATACTTTTTACTTCCTCCTTTATCAATTGAGACTCAAAATCTTTAAGACATTTTTTTCGTAACTTTTGATTTTTTAAAGACTATTTTAGACTCTACGTATTTATTAAAGAAATATTGAAGCTTGATAATGAATTATACAATTAATTAATCTTACATGCATTGAAAATACATAAATTGTAGAAATATTGGTTTCTTAATGAAAGAGGTAAGGAAAAAAAGTGTATCGTCATAGTTGTAAAAAAAAAAGTAACGAAAATGAACGAGGTCACTCTAACAATTTTAATAACGTTTGGAAGAGAACAGTTTAGCTGAAAGCAACCATGAGATGAAGGAAAACAAACTCCACTCTGAGTCTAGCATGTACATTGTACATATATAAACAGGAATGACTAAGATGTCGATCCTCAATTCTACTTCGAATCCAACAAAGACTTATACTTATAACTCCTCAATAAATCCTTAGAGTTACTCTTCGTCTTTCACGCACTAGTGATTACTTTATGTTTATCTGGTCTCTTTTCAAAAATAAAAAAAATATGACAACAGCTTTGGAAAATAAAAAACACTTTTCAGATTGCAACAACAAAAGTATCGCACTCGTTCAGTATCTAAATGTATCGTCATAGTTAGCCTTAGTTTCACACATAGGAATAACTTCAGTCCATTTTTTGGTCCTATCCAAAAATGTTAAAAGATACTTGTCAACATTTGACAGAGGTAAGCGCCCATCAATATCTATGTGAAGTGTTAAAAAATCTTGGAGGATCAGATGAAAACTGAATAGGACCAGACGTCCTTGGGCGAGTTACCGCTTTGTTCTTCTGGCAAGATAGGCACTCCAGGGTCCATTTTTTGATAGTTTCTCTCAAATTAGGCAACGGGAATGAAATGGAGACCTAACGTTAAGTAGCTTTAAAACCTGGATGTAAATGACACTATAGTTCTGAAATTTATTTCCGTCCCAAAACTGATCAGAACACCCCTTCCAAACTTCCTAGTAATAAAAGACGTCGCTTTAAAATACAGTATAAGTGGGTGGTTTGAAGTCTGGCCCTGTAGCACCTCTTCAAGGAGGGAAAACATTTCTAATCCAACTGGAGCTATCAGTCTCGTCAAGGTGTCAGAAACAACCTTCTTTTCTCCGATTTGTTTTTAATTTGACAGTGAAACTCAGACATCAAGGAGAAACATCGAAACTGTTATGCCGCCCACGATGGGTTCCTCGATTCCATTGCCAAACTCAAAGGGCTTGTGGTTGGAAAATATTGTAAAGTCAACACCGTCCAGCTCATTCATGCGACGAAATCCTCAAAGAGGCGGAATCATCTACTTGGCTTCTTTTCGTCCTCTACAATCCCGTATGTCCTGAAAATTGAATCCACTGTAGAGAACCAGATTTCCAAGTCCTCTTCATCGAACTGAGGAAGACGTTCTTCGGTGATTCGAGATTGTACTGATGCCGCTACATCTGGAACAGGCCGCGTTGGAAGATTTGAAGCATTTTCCTCCTACATAGAAGATAACTCTGAAGGAAATTCCTTTGACCTAGTGATTTGAGCATTGACTTCAAATGCTAGGGTCACAATTGAAGAAGTTTACACAAGTTATTTATCTTAATTCTACTAATCTTTATTAGAGGACTTGTATGGGATATATTCACAAGGTATAAACAAGAGGTCCTTCATATTCCCCGATCTTAATCCTAATTATTATTATTCACTCTAGACAAAGGTCGAGGCCTGCAACAAGCCGCACGAGCTGACTTGTCAGAAAACTACATCAGTAAGGTCTGTGCACACTTCAAGAAGAGAGTGGATGCCGTCATTGAGGCTGAGGGAGACCATATTAAATAAAAAATATCGATTTTAGTTATTTCTATCTAACTGGAAATGAACTTAATTTTGTTCTCAGTCTTCACGAACTCGTTCTTAATCAAGTTTGAAACACTATCTTCAGTGTAAACTTAAATATTACGCTTTGGGTACTCATGGATACAAGGGTTCTCGACTTTTCCGAGTTATTCGGTTAATTAGCACTTTGAAGGGTCACGAAAGTAGATGGAAGGTCTCATTTTGATGAAGAAGTTATGAATTTGTCTCTTATGGAGTATTCGGAGGAGGGGAGTGGGTGAGTTCTCTGGGAGTCCATCCGTTGACTGAGAGAGGAGGCCGGAGGAGATCATATCTAATTATGTATGACATTACGACTTTTTCTTATATCTACCATGATCATGACGTATTTTCTCGGTAATCTTATTAAAATTGGGGGCCCTTGTAGGATTGTAGAAATAGATGAATCTAAATTTGGGAAGACTAAATACCCTAGAGGGAGGTACCAGCAAGGTCATTGGGTCTTTGGAGGTGTCGATAGGGACAGTGGGAAATGCTTCATAGTTGAAGTTGAAGATCGTTCAGCGGCAACATTCTTACCACTCATTGCTCAGGATGTTCTACCCGGAACAACTGTCCTTTCTGACTATTGGGCAGCCTATCGCAACCTTAGTAATGAATTAGAAACGGCACACTTAACTATAGTACATATGTATTACTTTGTTTATCCATTAACTGGAGTTCATACTCAGAGGAGTGAGTCTATGTGGAGTCATCTCAAGGGTATGATGCTCAGACAGTTAGGAGTAATGAGTACCTCTAGATAGCTCTTTCAGACATATCTCAACGAGTTTATGTGAAGGAAGCGTCTCAAGGATATTAGTCATTTTTATAGAATTCTTGACGACATTATGAGCCAATATCCGAAATGAGATAATTTCATATTTTTCATTAATTTTTTTAAAGTTCATTCATGCTCATTTTTTTTTCTATTTCATGACTTAATGGATTTGAGGCAATTTATGTTACTCACAAGAATAACAGGTATATCTGAAATATTATTCCTAATTGGATTTGTTCTATAGCTTTGCATCAAAACAAAAACATTTTCTTTTGGAAGGATTGCGAATTAAACGAATTGGAAATTTGGACTGCTTTATAAAATATTTTATCTGTTGTTTTCTATAAATTTTAGTGTTACTTGTTAATTTGTTTTATATTCTTATGATTGCTCTATTTTGTTACATGTTGATTCATTTGTGTTTAATTTTTTGTTACTCCTATATTTTTTGTTAATTGCTAAATATGTTAGTTATTAAATGTTTATATGTTTATTAATAGAATACATTCTTTTCTTTATTTAAGTATGCCCTGTATTTAAGTCTGCGTGAATATGATAAAATTTGACTTGTTCATATCTTTTCAATAAGAAACTTTATTTCAATTACATTATTAATAATCAATATGTTTATTTTTTAGTAATTGCTTATCTACTACCATTATAATATTACAGTACAAACTACTATGATTTTATAATCCTACCTGTAAACTGATTTCAACAATTAGGATCGATAATATCATCACAAAATCAAAGGATAATTAATGTAATATAAGACTTATTATTGGTTATAAATAATGAAGTTTGAATAATTTATTAATATATAGTTCAATTATGCATTGAATATGCATCCTATCCGAGTTCATCGATGTCAAAGAAGAAAAACGCCGCTACGAATTGGCACATTATGACTCCCATGCAAAGTAGTCCTGAAATTAATTGTACTGTCCTGATCATGGTAGATATCAGAAAAAGTCGTAATGCCTTACATAATTATATATGATCTCCTCCGGCCTCCAGTCTCAGTCAACGGATTGACTTTGAGAGAACTCACCCACTCCTACTCCGAATACTCCATAAAAGCCAAATTTACAACTTCTTCATCAAAATGAGACCTTCCATCTACTTTCGTGACCCTTCGAAGGTTAATTAACTGAATAACTCGGAAAAGTTGAGAGTACCCCAACTTGGGGATAGAAAGAGAAAGTATGACATGTGGGCCAACTTATACAGTATACCCCAGTATTTCGACCTCAGGCCTAGTCCGAATTCATATCTAGGGAAGAATTCAATAATGGGTTTCAACTAATTTTGGGCCTTTTTTCTGTTTCTTGAGGGTTGCAAGATAAAAAAAAGTAACGGTGCGAGTTAACATGAGTTTTTTCTTTCTTTTTTTTCTTTTTTAAAAGTGATATGAGGTAGTTATTTACTTTTGACGTAACAAGGTTTTGAACTCATGTTATTTATGCACATAATAATACACATATAAATAGGTAAACTGCCAAAAGGGAATAGCTGTGTATGTACTGTGCAATACATACATGGGTACATCTTTCCCCCTGTATCAGCCCACGCCTTCTTGTTACTACATGCATAAAATAATAAACACACATGTGTACAACAATTCATTCACCCCGGAGAAAGCAGAATGGATAGTTTAGGAGGGCAGCAACTTCTACGAAAGGATGGAAGTGTTGTGGTTGCTGAAAATGCTCTATCCAATAAGGAAATAATTGGGTTTTACTTCTCAGCACATTGGTGTCCCCCATGTCAGGCTTTCACACCCATCTTGGCGGATTTTTATTCGGTAAGAGTTAATATATTTCTTTAGGTATAACACATCAATCAATATTTTTTCGGTCTGACACATATATAGTAAAATTGTTGAAAGACCCAAGGATTTCCCGGTTAGTACTGTCAAAATTTGATTACATTCAGGCCGTGAAGTTAAATTTTTTATTCAACTGTTCATTTAATTGGTCAGATGGAGTTGCACTGATAAAGTATATCCAAATATTATAGTATTACATTTACTCAATCTGACCAAGGAATCTTCTTTGAAGTCCATATAGATAATGAATATTTCCTTCTCAAAGAACAACCGAGTACCGAACCTACGCACATAGAGTTCAAGAGAATAATTTCTCGCGTGCCTGTTGATCATTGAGTTAAGTCATTCCATGCCCGTTATATCAAAGTTATTGTCGTTTTTGTCACCCCAGTTTTTAAACAACTTTCACCACCTGCTGTCCACTCAGCTGACAATCTTCTTGATTCAGACGTGTAGTGGAGGATCCATTTTTTCCATTTTCACATAACGAATCAGAAAGTTATTTTTATTTCTTTAGAAAAGTTCCAAATAGTGTTCTGAATCGTTGATATGTTGTTGTTATGGGTCAAGGCACCCACTTCGAAATCAGCCTAGGTATGCCCAAATTTTCACGTAAAATTGTAAATTGCCTTTTTATATCTTGAAGGTGTCAGCTATCTACTGGAACTTCAATTTATGGTTTTTTGAACAAATTTTATTGACATATCCTATGTTTTTCAAAACAACTGCTAATTTTGGTATCATTGTTGCTTATACGACCACATGCATATTCAGCATACGAATCAATAGTAGTTGATTTTCTTAGTGAAAGAATACCCATAATATTTAAAAATCCACTTTTTGGCTTAAATACAACAATTTAGAGTGTTTGATCGACCCAAGAAATTCCTTTCTCTCCATTGTCTTAAGAATTATAAGACTGGGGTCCCTAAAACGACTGTTACTTTAAAACTAACGCTTAGAATGTCATTAAATGTTGTCACGTACTAGCTTCGGTCTAACCACAAATAACATAAGTTTGTCAATAATGATGGCATATATGTGTCAGAAGAATACTTTTTGAGATATATGGTAGATATTACCTATAATTACATAAGATCGTAAATCAAAGAAGGTATTAAATGAAGTAGTGTATTTTTCTAAGAATTTTTGGTTACTGTTTCTTTCTATAGATATGTATAATTTATGGTTTTAGTTAAAATAATAACGTATATATTTTCATATATAATTATAGGAAAATAAATTTGTATATCTATGTACGTTTTATATCGTGTCTAGTGTCATAAATCAAAAAGCTAAAAGCTTAGCTTTTAGTTATTATATTTAATTGATACAAAAAGATTGTATCCTTTTTTTGTTTCGATTTGTTCAGTACCTAAAGGCGGGTATAAACACATATATCGTGGTGTACTTTCTAAGTGAATATATAAGTACAAACAAATATATATATATATAAAGGATATTTTTGTGAGAGCAACTTTTCTCCTATATCATATATATATAATAAGTTGAGGGGGGGGGGAAGAATATCTTTGATTTTTAAGCCCTATAAATCTTTTTTCTTAAAGAACAGCTTTCTTATTTTGCATCCTTGAACATTTAGAAATAAAAAACTTACAAATAATTATAAAATATCTTTTTACCAAATTTTTTAAGCTATTTTATAAATTAATCCTTATGTATACCTCCACAAAAAATGAGTGACCTCACTTTTTCAATGCAGATATTTTCAAAGTCAGCATTATAAAAGTTATTTAGTTGTTCTATACATTAGTGTATAGAACAAGTTCTAAGCCAGGAGTGAGCAAAACTTTTGGAATGAAAAATCCACCTTAAGAAAATTGATAAGAAAAAGCACAGTTTAAAAAAATATATTTATGTTATTCTAATATAATTACATACTTAGATAAGAAAATAAACAAAAATAAGTAGAATAACGGCAACATTTAAAGAGGCGTATAATATTAACAAAAATGTTTAAATTGCCAAGATGTCAAAATAGAATATTTTAAGAAAATAACAAATAATTTTTACTATGGTATCCAAATCCTATTTTGTAGTCAGCTGATGATTTGTCTACTATTCTTCCACCTTGTTATGATTTTGTTCTAAAAGTTGAATATGAATGAACTCTTTATAAGCTACTTTTAATAACTTTCTACTATAAAATGATGCATGGTTGTATAACTCGGGATAATTGGCTAAGGACCCTATAATTTTAAATCATTTTTATTTCTTTTTGGAGAAGGATAGGTAGTAAGATACAATACAGAAGACTAGGTACTTCATGTTTTTTTTTCCAAATTTTTCCTTTCCCTTTTGCTTGTTGAGGTTGAGAGGGGATCAAAAGTTGATAATGTTCAGAAGAAAAGTTGGCAAAATTATTTATTTATTGCCACAATTAACAATTATATGAACTCAATTTATTATTTTATACAATTATAGCTTTAATTTTGGTCTTGTAACTTTTTTACCGTGGCATTCGAACTGGATTTATACCGGAAGAACCAACATTTCTAATACCTTTATGTTTTGGCAAGGGAAATGTTGTCTCCTAGCTGGCCAGATCTTAATACCTTGAACTACTAGGTATTTGTGGAGTGTCTTCTAGAGAGAGCCTAATAAACGTATATATAGCACTGTTGATACCCTGTCGGCTTCCAATATGGAGGTAGTGGTCAACAAGGACATTAGGGTGGTTTGTTTTCCAACTTTTTCAAATTTCGATTACGGCTAGCTCGGAAAATTTGGGATTTGTTAAGGAAATAACCTACGCAAAGTTTCCTTTTCCTACAATGTCATCTAGTTCAAAGTATGAAGGGAGGCAAAAGTTATTTATTTCGTCAATAAATATTAAACATTACTCATTACTTAGCATTTTTTAACCATGTTATTCTAAACTATAAAAATATTAATAAAGTTTTTTTTCTAAAGCTAATCTGTAGAGCAAAAAGAGAGAATAGCATAAGAAACCTGGATTACCAAATTTGATGATTCAGGTATAATAAATATTTTTATAGTTTAGAATAAGGACTTTCATGCTTAAAAATGCTAAGTTATTGACAAAATAAAGTCAATATAAGCTTTTTTCTCTGATTTTGTTCTAGAGAACAATTTCAGAAAATAACTGTTGAAACACTTTTTATAGATTAAAAAAAAAATGGCTATCAAAATTACTTTATGCAAAAGAACTAAAAATGCCTTTTTAGTATCTATATTAACTAAGTAAAGACTGTTTGCATTTTTTCATCATTTGATCGAATTGGGTGACCTAAAAATGACCTCGTATTTTATATAGGTAATTTTCATACTATAGGACAACTTTTCCGCCTAAACTATAATCGAAATTCGAAAAAAATGAAGATCCCCCCGCTTTAATGGACAAGGACTTCCTCATCAAGACATATTCTATATTCAGGGACAGGTTGGAGGCTGTGGTTGAAGCTTGAGATAGTTGGCTTGACTGATTGACTTCACTATAGATCCCTAAATGTAAAAGCAAAAGATTTGTGCATTAATTTGAGAAATAAGTTGTAATACTCGTCTGCTTACATTTTCAGGTTTTAAAATCCCTATCCAGCATATAAAAAATAAAATTACCTTTGTCTGCCTGATCTGGGTCCGTCCTTGATAGATTGAGTCTCCTCGTACCTCTCAATGGTTCACTTAATGAGCATGGGGTTGACTTCCATGTTCTTCAGGTTCCTCAAGGTAGCTGATCGAGATTTGCCGTTCAGGTACTCTTTTATTATAGCCTCTCTCTTGGATTCCATTTTGATTAACAAAAGTGTTATTTTATGTAAAACTATTTGTTTGGATCTAGTTTCGACGTAGCTAGAGTTTTAACATAATATATCGCAACCTTACATATAATTATATTTTATAAAGTCAATTTAACTGGACTTTCCGTGGACCCTGTACTTAAAATTACAGCGCTGATTATAAGCTCTGCTTTGCTTATTTAATTTTTTTTTTTGCTTTAAATCACTAATTTAAATCATTTAATATCTTTCAAAATTCAATATTGTAATATTTTAAGTTAAAATCTGTGAAATTGTCAATTTTTCAACAAATTGAAAGATCCGTAGAACCCTCCAAATGATTTCCAATGTTAGTATTTCTACTATTTTCGTAATTAATATTTAAAAAAATATTTAAATGGGACATCCTATTGTAAGCATGAGAAATATGTTGGAATGTGGGAATTGCCATCGTAACAAAATATAGAAAGTTTGTTTGTATGATTTTGCTACTTAAGAGGAGGAAAAAAAATGTATATTTATTTTTTTAAATAACATTTTTTTTGCATCATTTTTCACACTTTAATTTGGTTATTATATTTATGTAACTACATACAGTGAAACTTTTGAAAACGAGCAACATTTGTGTTAGAGGAGAAATGTTGGATATCCAAAACTGACGGAGACTTGTTTTTTTTTTTGCTTAAAATTCGATTTAGGTGTTAAATATTGCAATTATAAATTTATATTTTTTAATGTTGGAAATACAATAATTAACATTTAACCTAAAATTTTGTTTTTCGCAAATTGATTTAATTTGATCATCCTTGTTTTATTTGATAAAACATAGACTTATTTTTCAACATGAAACAAATATTTAAGCAAAAGAAAAAAAAACCAATGATTTAAAAAGTTTTCCAAATATAAATAATATTATAAAACCTATCTATATATTTACAATATTGAAGAAACTGACTCTTTTATTTAGGAGCGTTCTTGTTTTAGGTGATTATGATTAGAATCCTATTTTTCATTAAAGAAAATACACACACATAAAATTTATTTGAAAATCGAGTCTACAAAAAAGTTTTAGTTTTTAAGCTATTTAAGTTTTACTTTAGTTCCGCAGGGACTAATTCCTTACAATACTTTTCTTTTTTATTCTTAAACCAAAAGAGCCTTTGAGACGTTGATGGTTCCAGGACTCATTGCCGAAAATAATAAAAAATATATATTTGACAATTATTCATATTGCAATATATCTAATTAATAATTATAATTTCCATTTATTTATTTATTATTTCGAATAGAAACATATATTTCCTAAAAAGTTAATTACAGACAAAAATGTAAATCTAAATAGGTTTCTACAGATTACACATTTATCGTGTATAAGTTGTTGTTTTTTTTAAACTGTTGAAACATTTTTTATTTTTTTGAACCAAAACAATCTTAAAAAGAAAACGAAAAAAGGGATGCAAGAAAAAACAACAACAACAGCCCCACCAATAATACATAACAATAAAAAAAAAAATATTATCTGAAAAATTAGTAAAAAATATCTAATTAAATATACAATCACAACACGCACGATAAAAAGCAAAATTCATTAAGAGCAGCGTGGGCTATATTTCTGTGAAGTTTAATGTTTCCATAATTGGACCTTGCAATCATGTTTTGCAATGGATTTGTATCCAATTCTGAGCGGAAGAGCCAGGTCGTTGAAGTAATATAATTTCCATTTATGCTCCAACAATTTTAAAGAGGGGCACTGAGGATTTGTTGGGGGAGTTATTTGACATATTATTAAAGCAAAGTGGGTCTGTCTATTGACGCCTAATTATCCGGGACAAGGCCCTTACTACCGCTAGTATATTGTACATGAACTTGATTTTTCTTTTTTAATATGATGTGATAAGTTAGGGTGTAGATTAGTCTCTAAAGCGCTCCCTGCCTGAGCTTTGGCAACACGAGCTCATTGTAAACCTCATCTAATTTCACATTCATAATTTTTTTATGTACTTCCTTTTTCTTTTTTTAATATGACGTGCTGACCAGTTGCTACACCTGCTCCTTTTTAAAAATGAATTTTCACAAAGACAATAATAAAAGACTAAAAAAAACTGACAAACTTACGCTGCACATGCACCTTTTTAAAATGAGTTTTCAACTCATATTTTACAAAAATTTATTTAGTATAGAATTGTACAAAATATGAGTTGACCTAAACGCCTATAAGATTTCATTCGTAGTTATGTAGTTATTTGCAATTCCGAATTCTTATATATTACCGGTATTTAACTATTTATATTTAAAAATTAGATCCCCCCCCCGCAAAATTAAGGTACTTTAATCTTTTTTCTAGACTATTTAATATTGATTTTTTTTCCCAAATAATTAATTATTTGAAATTTAATATAATTTTTCAAATTTTTTTTCCAAAAAATTTAATTATCTTTGCTAAAATATGTATTTATTAAAGTTTTTGCCAAAAAAATAATATTCAAATTTTTTTCAAAAAATTTTATTCTAGGAAGCTAAGTTTTGAAATTTTTTGGAGAACAACTGGAGATTTTTGATTTTTTTTAAAATTTAATATTTGGAATTTTTTTGAGAACAACAGGGGATTTTTTTTTTTTTTAATTTAACATTTGAAATTTTGTTCCAAAAAATTATTTTTTTTGGGTACAATTGTGGATTTTGGAAATTTTTCTACAAAAAAATCAATTTTTTGAGAATAGCTGTGGATTTTTAAAAAATAATTCAAAAAATATAATTTTTTGTGAGTAACAGTGGATTTTTGAAATGTTTTGAGAATAACCATGAGTTGATGAAATTTGATTATTTTTTATCAAAAATCATTTTTTGGGAAATTTTTCATATAAATTCAGACACCCCTGATAGGAAAATGGCATCAGGATTTTTTATTAGAAATGCATCGGAATTAGCATAAGGACTTTTTTTTTGGAATCGTCCCATCACTAGTATATTTAAAAAACAAAAAAAACAAAAACAGGCAAACTTTCTTTTACTAATATGAATGTAGCGAACTCTATTTTTTTTACTTCAAAAATTCCCTCTTCAAACTGGTACTGCATGCCTTTTTATCATCAAAATTTAAAACGAGCAAATACCTTACTCCTAAATGCTCGCTATTTGAGCGTCTTGCAATCGAAGAACCCTCACTGTAAATTTAATTTATGTATGCACAATGTACATACATAAATAAAACAAACTTAATATATACATTATTCATATAAGTTATACTCAATATTAAAATTCGTTTTTGTTTTCATTTTTTATAATAAATGAAGAATCTCTAATAGAATGGAAGCATTCACACACTAAATCCTAATGTGAGTATTTTGATCTTCCATTATTATGGAAGATGATGAAAGACGTGGATTATAGTCTCTTCCCTCCTTCTCCAAGATTGATGCTTTTTCATCACTCTGCATAACTATATAATGACATGTCTATGCAGGTATTATCCAAAATGAAAAAGATAATATTTACACGTTCCCTACAAAAAGAGTTATTCTTTGATCCTTTCATTATACCAAAAGGATTCTTACTTTTTTCTCTCCTGCCTTTGTTCTTCTTTCTTTTTTTGTGAGAAAGATTCGTTATTTGCTTGAAGAAGGGAATTTTCGGACGAGTATTCCTTTTTTTAGAACATACTCAGGGCATCCGCAGGATTATATATACATATTTTGGAGGGCGGGGGGAAAGGGGTTGGTTTTTTGATTTTTTTTTGGAAAAAAAAATTAAAATTAAATCTTTTATTTATATTTTGTCGAATAATTTCAATGGTTAAGTCATTTCTTAAAATAGGGGTATGCATCCAAATTATTCTCTGAGTTGAGCCCCAAACTGGAGAGATTAAAGATGTAATCTTGTTCGTCAGATTAGTTCCCATCATAAGCCAAACGTACAGTTCTCAGTTCCTTATACTTCTTCTCCGTTCTACTGCAGGATTTCTTGAATATTTCGGGAGGACCTATACCGGATTTAGGTCTTTTCATGGCTTTGATATAATTCTTAAAAAATAAAAACCATTAAGGCTTCTTCTAAAATAGATTTTTGAACTAGTTGCAGACTTGCTATAGCCTTTTATAAAATTAAAGGTATTGCCAAATTGTTATAAAAGTCAACTCTTATTGGAAGGATGAATCTTTCCAAAAAGAGATTATTTTGTTGATGGAGGTCCGAATTTCGTTCCAGTTATCTTTATAAATATCATTGCTATTCCATTTTTTCCCCAAGATTTCCACTATTCTTCTAACTTTACAACTTCCGACTTTAAGATCCTCTTCAGGCTTCCAAGAGTCTCAAAGTACAAAAGAGGTCTTATTTTTATTCACAGCTAATCATGTTTTTTCTTGAAAGTTCCGAAAATAATTCAGTAGGACTTTTATTCTTGTAATTAGCTGAGACTCAGTATTCGCCTCTACAGTTAAAGTTACATCATCAGCATACAAATCAATAATATGCTGAGATCCCTCAAACTTAACTCCAAAGCCTCTGTACCTCTTTGTAACACCTAAAAAGAGTTACTCGATTGCAGCTATGAAAAGAAGTGGAACCGAGGGGCATCCCTGAGGATAGCTCTTTTTTAAGATGATTGGCTGACTTTCTAGTCCATCTAATGAGATTGTCGAACTGCCGTTATATAGCAATGCACGTACGGGGTTAAAAAACTTTTTTACAGATCTAAGAATTTGCCTATGTGAAGCAGAGTCGAAAGCTTTGCAAAAGTCTATTGCTATTATTGCTCCAAACTTCTTCCTACTTTCTACAATGTGAATTACAGCTGGAATATTGCGCGAAATATCTGAAAATTTCCTATTCTTTAAAATCCTTTTTGTTCTATCCCAATTTTTTTTGTTGAGGATTGATTGCATCTGGAGAGCCTCCCTGAACTGCTCAGCCTGATACCTTACTGCCTCAATGTTTTTATCCTACTCTTCCATCTGGCCTCTGCCCATAATTTCAGAGTGATTCTCACATGTTCAGGAGGACGTCTTCCATATGGGCGGAGGCTGAGAAGAGCTTGAATAACTTTGTCAAATGCTGAAAGTAGTTAATGGCAGCTTACAAGCTTATTGCAGCATCAGCTACAACCAGATTTAATGCGAGTTCAGCTGAAGCAACCTTGCCTGAACACCTTTTTTCCTGCACCTTCATATTCACCCCATTGTCATAAGAATGGCCTCTGCAATCCTCAAATGAGAAGTTAGTTCGTCTAGCTTTTTCAGGATTAGAGATGACAAATGTTCCCCTGTCGACTGCTCTGCAATAATAAAGCCCAAGAAAAGCTCCTTAACTTGGGGTATGTCTTCTTGTGATACGATCCGGACTATGACAGAGAGCTGTTTTTTATGATTCAGATCAGAAGTACAATCCAAAATGATTGAGAAATATTTGGACAATTTGCTCAATTATTTTAGAACTGATGGATTCAATCACAAAATTTGGATTCTTTTGCAGAATTTACATGACTGCCAGTTCATTTGTCCACCCTTCTGATATCCTGCTTCATCATAGGATCAAATTTTGCCAATAACTCAACTTCTTTCACAAAATTCCCATTGCCTAGATTGTTCAATGTGTCTGTGGAACCCCTAAAAGCCATGTTCCTCAACGTTAACGACTGAATTTTTGCCTCCAATCGATGTAAAACATAACACCACCTTCTTTTCTCTGCCTCTGCAAGTTTTATCCCTTGTTTATCAACTGTGAGTCCTTTACAAGACGGACCTCCAAGGCCTTCAATGTTGCCGTGTTAGCATTATGCTCCTGGCTATCCTGATGGACCTTCAACAAGTGACCTGCATTTTTCCGATCTAATTTTTCGTCAAGATTGACTACCTTATTTAGAAACTAGTATATGCATATGTATTGGCACCCTCAAGGTTTCGGTTATTCCCATGGTAAGTTCTTGATATTTCTTGCATTTCTTTCATCTGAGTCTCGAATATCACTTTTAATATGTTTTTACTCAAAAAAGAAGACCAAGAGAGTCGAGACCTTCTTTCATCTGAGTACTTTAAATCTTCACTTGAGAATATTTTTAAATGTGATGAACTACCTTACTGCTCAGCATTGTCTAGGATGGCTAAGACTGAAGAAATTGTGTTCCCGTCAAAGAAAGGATTGCTCAATTTTTTAAGCAAGGCAGTTGATACAAATCAATTTCCAAGAAATTGGATAATCTTAAATCAACTGTTGGCAATATAGTCTATAAATAAGGAGAAGTTTGTAATCGTAAAAAAACTGGTCAGCCATCAAAACTATCTCCTCATTGGCACAGAAAAGTGAGCAGGGAAGTCAAAATTAACAGCAGAACCAATACCAAGGTGATTTTAGATGATTTGGAGGAGAATGAGATTGTTGTTTCGCGAAGAACGATATTTAAAATGCCTCACAAAGAAGGATATCATAGGAAACGTACAAGAAAGACACCATCCCTTAAACCTCGACACCTTAGATCAAGATTAAAGTTTTCCAAAGAAGACTTGGAGAAGGACATGACATTCTTCTCAATAGTATTGCGGTCAAATGAAACAAAAATCGAGCTTTTTGGTCACAGCTCTATCTAGTTCGTTTCGAGGAAATCGGGGGAGGCCTTCTCTCCTCGTAACACGATACCTACAGTAAAACATGCTGGTGGATCTATCATGCTTTGGAGCTGTTTACTAAAGGTTCTTGAAGGTTTGTCAGAGTAAATGGAAAGATGAAAAAAGAAGATTAAATCAATATTTTAGACTAAAATTTCAAATCCTCCACAAAATTTTTTGTCCTGGGTCTATTCTGATATTCCAACATAAGAATTACTCAAATCATTCCAGCGAATTTGCATCCTCGTGGCTGGCTTCAAAGGAGTAAGATTAAGGTTTTAGACTGGTGAGGTAGCGCCGTGGCATGAGCATGATTCTTTCTCAATTACTGTTGGAGTCCCAGGACTGATCGCCTTATTAGTCTTTTTTCCCCGTCCCTTTCAAACTTTTTTTAGCAGTCCAATCTTTTTTACCGTTAAACGGTCCTAAGGACTGATACATCAGTCTTTCAGTGATACGGCCCTTGTTATCTACTTATTTTCTTCACTCTCACCTAGGATTGAAGAAAATAAGAACTAAGAAAATGATGAACCATAGCTAGAACGTATAATAATACGTTCTATCTTGTCACTTTCAAAGAGGTTATGAATTATGATGTGACTTCAACGACTCAAATGATGGAGTTGTTACAAAATACGTCATTTCAGCTGTTGTACTTTCTACAAAAGACCAATAAGTACCTGTTCTAGGACTGACAAATTTTATTAGGATCGGACTGACAGGTTTTTTAGAACGATTCTAAACTAATCTCAATTAATGCTTCATATTATTGAGTATTCATTCAAGGAAAGAATAAGTACATAGTAATATAATATGTAAAAGGGAATATTTATAATAGGATTTTCAGCTTCCGTTTCCTTGTAATATAAAAATGTTACCTTTATGCATACATATTAATATCGAATACAGATTATTTATTCATTTAATAAACATTTATTTAGTTACGTATTTCTCAACAAAGTTATGAAATGTCCTTCAGGCATTTCAAAGTGAATGTTTTATGTGAATAAGTCGTAATATAATCAAATTTAAATGTATATAATATTTATAAAAAATGTTGAATCCTTTTTTTCACAATTTTTCAATAGACATAATATGACAATTGTACATATTATGAAGTGATTTAACATAAAAGCAATCTGGAACAAAATCAAAAAAGGGCACATTCAAAAACCAAGTTGGGTTAAGATCTAAGACCCCGTTTATCCTGGTTGGGGCCTTCAATTAAAAACAAGTAGATTTGAATAAAATGACAAGATGGCATAAGTGACGTTTTTTGAAAAAAATTGAAACATTAAATTAAAGTTCAATTATTAATTTTTCAATTAAAAAGCAAAAATTCCTTTGTTTGGGGGAGGGGGGGGGGCTACTGCTCCAGAGCCTACCTTCTGTAGACTCCCCTGCATTATGTTTTATTTATTCGGCTCTAATAATCAATCGGGCCCCTCTCTAATCCCTATAGAATCAGCCTTGATAATCTGGACTCTATTTTAACACAAATCATTCTTGCTTTCTCATGTGTTGACAGGTCACACATTATGATTACTTAATATCTATAACATATGATATATTTTCCTTTTATTCCAGGATCTCATCAAGGAAGAAGAGCCTTTCGAAATCATTTTTGTCAGCTCGGATCGTGGACCTGAAGAAATGAAGGCTTATCTCAAAGAATGTCATGGAGATTGGCTATCGGTTCAACATGGGGCTGCATTGGCTGAGTATTTTTGATTCTAATTGTTTATGTAAATGTAAGTTTGAGCTAATTTCTCCCATTTATTTGCAGTCAACTCAAGAAAAAGTACAATATCACGGGTATTCCGTCTCTCATCATTGTTACAAAAGATGGGTCCCTTATCACGACGGGTGGGCGGCTGGAAGTTACTGAGAAAGGACCGACTGTATTCCAAAATTGGCTTACTGTATCCAAATAAGATATATATTTAGATTTAGTATGTTAAGAATATATAATACTTGTTGTAGTACACGGCATTGTCCTGAGTTATTAGTTGTCTACAAAAATACGAACTTTGCTTGAATAATATAGAAGATAACTCTCTCTGAAATCCTTAGTGTTACTTTTCATTTTTTATTAGTAAACTCACACGTAGTTACTCAATACTTAGGTGTTCTCTCCTTAAGAATGATTATAATAGCTTAATAATGAACCAGGGATTTTTTATCTAAGCTTTAACTACACACACTCGTTGCTTTACCTCATCTCAAGTCACATTCGTTATTTTTTATTATTTATATTGTTTTTCATTTTTTTTTCTCTTTCTAGTTAAAATGAGGTTTAGCTACACACACTCCTTAATAAAAATGAGACCTCAACTCATATTTTTTTTCTCAGATCAAGTATCTACACAGTCCTTTAATACACTCCAAAATAACCTTAATTGTTTCTGTGCATTCTAAACTATCCGACAAATAAGTATTTTAAAGCTGATGCATATTAAATAATAGATACTTTAGAAGCCTTTTATTATTTTTGATAAAAAAGGATATAAATTCGGCCTTCTTTTGTTTAAATCCGGATTAAAACATTTGTAGCCTTTTTTTCATGTGTATGTATGTATGTATCAGACTGTCTCTGTATTCTGACTTATATTTTTCTCTCTCTGTACAAGGGCCTTTTCTGCTCTGTACAATACAAAAAATGGACTTTGACAATATAATAAGTCTCTCATACCATTTTTGGCATGGTAAAAGCCCCTTTAGCTGTGTTTTTTTTTCTTCAAAGTTTCCTATTTTAAGGCCTCTAGTATAGCGGCCCAAACATAATATTATGAGTAAAAAATTGATTTTTCTAGTATTTGGTTTAGGAGTGAAAAATGTTATTTACATTTTTCTTAATAATTTAAAGGCGTAGATGTGCTCAAATATAAGGGGTTTCACAGTTTCATATTTATCAAACATAACACAAGGTTAACCTTCCTCTTAATTATTTTTTACCAATTATAACTACAACTAGAGTTATATTTTAATATAATACGTTTAGAGATGACATGTTTGTAGTTAAAAAGGCGGACCAGGAGAAGGCGAGAGCTAAAAATATGGTACACCTGAATGAAAAACCCAGATGAATTACTTCTATAAAAAGGAGCACCTTATACATTTAAAATAGGATTAGTGCAGGAAAATATTTTAATAATTATTTAAATATTATAATATTTAAATTTATATACATATATTAAATTTATTATGCATTTTTGAACAATTTACACTTAAATAATACAACCGATTAAATAGTGAATATATAAAAAGGAATGAGTAAACGCAACAACCGTTTTTCCTTTTCTAATTTTTTGTAAGGTAGGTTTTTCATTACAAACTACTCATCTCTAGTTATGTTTGATAAAACTCAACCTCTAAAGGCAGATTACCACATTTATTGTGCAAGTACACGTTTAAGTATATATATATATGTATTAGGACTTGGAAGGTACGCTAAACCCACAGTTCGATACAAAACGCGGTACACTTTTCACGGTATGTGGTTTGAGTCTTTCAAGTTTTTTCGATATTTTATTCTTTGTGCCATTTGAGAATCATTGGTCAGATGTTGTTCATATGCTGGAGATATTGACAATTGCCATGTTGGGTCCTTTTCACCTCTATTTTTCACGACAACATGTCTTCGCAAATGAGTTGACAAGCTTGATGAACTTCCACTTGGATGAACGATTCGTATGCAATAACACTTACAGATCAATATACTTTTGTCGAGAACTTTCCCCCTATTTTCGCAATCTTTATAAGGAAATCCAAAAGAGTTCGAAACTGCAGACTTGTAAGTACCAGAGAGAGGTATGTTTATCTCCTCATCAAATTCGCTACCCATAACTATTAGTTTGTGGATGATCCATGAATGAAATCTTTAAAAAAACAAATACAAATTACTTCGAAGTAACTAAGAACAAAGAACTGAATAATTGTTGAATAGTTACTGCCTTAAGACTCAAAATATACGTTCGATTTCCTTAAAAAAAATAAGGAACGCGTTCCATGAAACGTGCTTTCAATGAGCGGACCGGATTTTCTTTTTGAAGGATGAACGCTAAAAATGAGATTTTTTTTTGTTTTCTGTTCCAATAGGTGATAGTAATTTCGGAAGAGGTGTAGTTGTCCACAGGATAAGTATCCTAGAAACAGAACTATGCAAACCCAGGGGTAATTTTTGAAATTGGAGAGGGACCTAAAGCCTCTACCCCTGTAGACACCCCTGATATTAACATTCATGTAAATGTAAATTAACTACTCTAAAAGTACATAACTATTATGTATGTCTCTTTTACGCAGAAATAATTTAATTTATGTTGTACTCAAGGAAAAACACATTCTCACGCTCTTAGTTTTTTCTTTTTGGTTGTAATTTTTCGCATGGATTTAAAGTACCTGACATGGAGTGCATATTTGAGTTGGATAATATGTTTAACTTTACTGGCTGTAATCAAGGTTTATAGTATTTCTATTAATCTTGGCTGCAATGTATTTTTTCAATGTCACTTACATGTCGGAGTTTAGTTTACAAAACTATTTATTTTTATGAAAAAATACACGAATCATATATACAAAAGTTCAATCATTTATATCTATAAAATGACAGGCAATATTTCAAAGAGATATTACGGTCAACTAAAGACATTGAATTCAAATTTCTGGGATGAATTGAAATACCGGAGAGTGTTAATTGTAAATAAAAACTCCGTTTTATCTATTTTACTTAATTTGGCCCAATATTGTCTTAGAAATATAATTTATTAATTTCCTAATTTTATAAATGTGGCGGTGAATTTTGGTTACTTTATGTACAATTAGCGGTGCCTCCAAAGGATTAATCAAAATCATTTGTTCATTGAAATTCACTATAATTTGTTGGAAATTGTATTCTATGTTCAATTTTGAAAAAAAAATATTCCAGCTTCCTTTTGGGTTGACCTGCTAGAAATATGCAATTTCATTACAATGACTCAGTACTGTTAAGAGTTGTTTATAAGTTATATATGATAGATTTTGATAATAAATTATGACTTAATTAATCTATATTTACATATGGCAATAAGAGAAGATCAATATGATTGAATCACAGCGGACAAAGTATTTCTACTTCTGTGAAAATAAAATATTGTAATTTTTAGTAGGCTATTAATGTTTTGAACTTGAGTTTGATTTATTTTTTTTATGATTCCCATTGACATTTTAGACAAAAAAAAAAATACTCTGGCGCCCCGATGTAAATAAAAGCGTTCTCTTTTTTCTTCATTCAATTTAGAAATCTCATTTGGATTTTACGACTTTTTATGCCTCAAACACTGTAGAACTTCATTTAACGAGGGCGCTAGTGTATATATGTATACTTATACCTAAAGTTGATAATATTGTAGAGAAAAACGCGTGCAAGGTGAAGGAGGGAAAAATACATATGGTATCATTGTTTAAAATACTGATGTGATTATCATCTGCCTGCTTTATTATGATTTTTGAGGGTATAACGAAAGTATTTATTAGCAAAATGTTTAATCAAGATATACTACATACGTATAATTGACTTAGACGTTTTTTATCCGTTACAGTAGATTTTATAACGTCACACTCCATGAAATTGTAATTCATTATGAACCTTATTCTCAGAATAATAGCTAATGAAACAACAAAGTAGAGTATTTCGAAATATATTTGAAGTTCCAAGTTTAAAAAAGAATAATCTACAGACTAAAAAATATACCATCATACTTTTATGTTAAATATACAATTGGAATCATATAACTAATAACAATAAATTATAAATACAGAATATTGAAGTAATAGATTGATCCAAATAGTATTTTCTTGTTCTGGCACCGGAATCCAGTTAAATATGTCATAACTTTAGGTTGCAAAACACAAGCAAGACGTGGAGTTTAATCAAAAAGATAATCACCCCTCTTCCTCATGGGGAAGTTGCTATATACAATTGTACACAGGATAGATATATCTCTATCGATGAGATCTAAATAATTATTAATAATAAAGTAAATGTCAAAATCATAAAATTAGACAATAAATATACTAATAAAAAAAATGTTAGAAATAAATCCATCTTAGAGATTTAGAGCAAAAGCTAATTATGTAGTAATTTCCAGCGATATTACTCCTTATTAAGAGCATCAAAAAAGATATTTTCCCCGTTATTTATGCTTATATAACAACATACTATTATCATGAAGGATATACACAATTGCTAATTATAATGCTACACCCAATGTAACTACCCCCGTTGTTGTGACCATTTAAGCAGTTGTTTTTGCCTTTTATGAGTTTTCTGAACACAATTTCTTGGAGCCTATCAACCATAGCTAAGCCTTAAGTGATAAAAAAGTAATATTTATTGACTATGTAATATTGGAAAACCTAATTATCATACCCAAGTCTTTAAGTGAAGAAACTAGTCTCAGACAAACAAGTTGCGAACCATCCAAAGTACTACCCCTGTTGTTGTGACCATTTAAGCAGTTGTTTTTGCCATTTAATGAGTTTTGTATCATAATTCTTGATATGTTTAGCTAAAATAGAATCATATTTTAGAGTTAGATTTTAAAAAAATTGAATACTTACTGTGAGATAGTACAAAATTCAGAGTTCCATTTCGATATTAGTAAATACTTTTTACTGATAACTTGATCGTCATTTGGTGTGGATGACTCAAAACATTTTTATATGTATTTCTATAAATGACATCAGTACCAACATCCTCCATTAATTGAATGATGGTTCCTCGGGAAGGGATAGGTTTACCCGTGTATTTCTCCATAAATTTTTATAACATGGATGATTAGAAATGGATAAGGTTATATTACATGCAATAAGCATCTTTGTAAGATCAGAGTTAAAGTCTGACTTGATGTATTCATCATTAACTTGATTTTTTAGATGAATATCCATTCTATTGATATGAGATGAGGATAATGAGTGGCGTGTAATTCTAGACAGGGGACTAAAGGCACATTTATATCGACAAATCCCACACACCATCTGTTTCTCATCCGGTAAATATTTTCCAAATTCCTCGGCTTCCATTTTCAGAAATCCAGACAGAAGGCGACGTTATTGTAGGCATTTTATGCAGTTCTCTATCGATTATCACCATCTAATATCATATTAATACTGAATAATAAAGGCGAGAATGATAACGTTCTTGATTGATAGAAGAAGATGTATATTATTTAATCAATGATGCCATAAGTATTTCTTCTCTTCTCCTCGCACGCTTTTCTATTCTTACCAAAATTATCAGCCTTAGACTTATACCTTATAATTGGAACACAGAACGGAACGCGAAACTGAAAAAAAATAATGGATGAACAATAAAAGCTGACGGAAAAAAGAAAATTGAACGGAACAGCAAAATCGATAACGCTTATAGGCCTGGTAAAAACAGCCTTAAAATATATGTATATTTGCATGTTTCTAATTATTATAAGTAGTACATGTTTTCTAAACCAAAATTTTATGGAAATTTTAAATCTGAAGTCAGGAATGAAAAAAATATAATCATTTTTTTAGATAAACTCATTTTTCTAAAGGTATGTCTAATCTAACAGAAATTATAAATGACTCTTTAGCATTTTCAAGTTCTACAAATGAATCAATTAGACAAATACCTGTGGTTTTGAGAATCTGTAGTTGTTTTGAGACAAATTTGACCTTGATTTAGTCAATATCAAGTAGCTGCTAGTCATATAATAACATAATATCACGCGTTCCGAAATATAGATATTTACGCAAAAATTGAGTTTTTGTTAGTTCGTAATAAAAAATAATTCAGAAGTATTAAGTAGATTGACTCAAATTGGACATTATTTTCATTGAAAAGTATATCCTGGGTATAATCAATAAACTTTTCTAGAATATCGCTCATTCCGTATTTGTGTTGCGGCCTCTCGTAATACAAAATTTCGCATAAAATTTTACGTGCGTAAATCGTAAAAAGAAAAATCTGAAATATTACAGTTGGTAGGAGAAAATTAAACACATCTGCCTAATATATACTATGTCAGGTACAAACGATCAAATTTTCAAGTGTATAGCTCCAAACTTTTTTATGTACCATTTTTATGACGGACGTTATATTTTTCACACGTAATTTTTTTTATGTTTCGGTGCAAGAAATAGTATATATTAGGTATCAATTTAAAGCTTATTAAATTTTAAATAAAATGATATGTAAATCATTTTATGTAGGCATTTCTTATTAGTAGATGTGGCTACCTAAAGCCAGGCATTTATATAAAAGTGTGATTTTTTGATTCCGTTTGTAGCTTGATACATATTTTTTAAACGACCATTGCACAAAAGTCATTGGAGATACAACTAAACAAACAGTTTTATTTTAAAGTCCAAGCCAACATCTATTATTCTAACATAAATAATGGTTATTTCAATGTACATTGTATATTCTATAGGTCTACAAAATTGGGATTTCAAAATTTTTGTCACAGAGAAACTGTCATTTTTGGGGAAAATTGGGCGCAAATTCAAATTTCTTGGCTAAACGACACAAAATACAGGATTGAAGCTTAAAAAATCATAAACTGCATACATTTTTTCTCTAGAAAAGGCTTATTAAACAATTCTCAATATTATTTTGTACCCTAAATATTTTTTTCACACTTTTGGCAGTGAAACCGGGATCGAATCTGAAACCATGTCATATACACTTAGGTGTGTTAATGACGATATATGTGATAACCCGTCTTTACACCCCTTAAATTATTAAATAAAAGATGTACCGTATTTTAACAAATAAACTGAAGACTAAAAAATGTATAAATTACATTTTTTACTCATACCATCATTCTTTAAATGTTACAAGAGGCTTTAAATGCCCAACTTTGACACCCAAAGTACCACTTTTTCAAAATGAAATGACTTGCCCCATACCAAAAATGGCCTGAAGACATCAATACATTGCCAATGTTAGTTTTTGGATTGTCCTCAGTAGAAGAAGTATGTGTGCAAGTTGAGAAAAAAATTAACTCAGTCTACTACTTTATAATTATAAGTATCCTAGTAGTATAATGGGATGATGGAGTCCCACCTTTTAAAACATCACTATTTCCTTGCTACATACATACATATATTGTATTATATATAAAATAGAATTTTTATTAATAAATAAATAATTTGGGAGCTTTTAAAAGTTTGTAGAGAAAGAGTAGGTATTGTATTATGAATATAAAAGAATGAGAGAAGTAAACTCTAGATTTTGTTTTTATCTATAATTTATACATAGGAGCTTCACTTTAAAAAAACCCGTTTTCATAAGAAAATATGAGACTATAATACTATATATGTATTGTATTGATATACAATACATATCATATTATCCAAACAATATTTTTTCATCTCCTATGAAATCAATCTTTATTTAGAAAACTAAATGACAGAATACTCTTGCTAATATAATCTGTATGTTATATGATTTTAGAGGTAAAATATAAAATACTACTATAAGAAGGAGAACCTTTTACATTTAAACTAGCATTAGTGCAGGAAGAACATTTAACAATATTTAAGTATATATTTATTGTGATTTTTAAAATAAATACACCAAATAAATATCTTATATCAGAGAGAAAGATGTGAACACCACAAAAATCTATTAAAGAATGAACAAAAAAGAAAAAAGAGCACACGCAAGCATCAACCGCTTTTTTAATCACCAAACTGTTTTTTTTTTTTCTCTACAAAAATACTATTCCTACTTATTCAAAGTTTCTTTATATAGACAAGATGGGTTGCTTCGTCTTATGTTTATTGATAGTATGTTTGCTTATTAAATATTATGACAGCTTCTTACTACGTCATCTTGAGAGTATGGATAACTTTTTTTTTTAGTTTGCTCATATCCTATTAGCTAACTACCAACTAACTCTGTATAAAGATATACTGTATATACTATTCTAAAGATATAAGTATACTTCTTACTACACCAATAATACAAAATATATTTTTTTCTCTGATTTACTCGGAAATTTGAATTCAGACGTACATTAAAATGCCTAAATTTGCATCCTTTAACTCCTTCACTTAGATTTTCAGGGTGGAAGACTAATTTGGATTTGTTCGGTACTTGTGACCTTTTAGAAGACCATCTGTTACTATCCCTCTAAATGTCAATAGATCTGGAATTGATTTAGGTACAATCCTAAAAAGAAGAGTTTTCTTACTATATTTTACACATCAATTACATACTGCAACTAAAACTCTTCAAATTTTCATCTATCAGAGTTGCTTTACCTTGGCAGGTAAAGTAATTAGTGGATAGAACATCCATAAAGGTTTTGAGTCATCTTGCCCAACTTATTCGACCAAAAATTGAATCATTTTGTCAATATATTGTACAGCAAATACTGAACAAATTTATATTATCACAACATCCAACTTATTGCACATAATCAAGAAATTAGCTCTAAGTCACAGAGTCAAATACGCTAGACAATAAATGAAAATAGTTTTTTTTATGAATGAATATTCTTATTGAACAAAATTATTACATAATATTCTAGAAACAGGCTAATTATGAGACTTTTATAAGAGATAGAAAAGATTATTTTTATACATTTGAAACCACATTAAATATAAAATGATTATTTATAATGAAAGTCTTCGTTCTCGATAACGATCTGTACACGGCGTCTCAATGCGAGGTATGCCTTTTCTACTTCGAGCAGATCCATGTCCTTCATTGCTCAACTTATGTAAAATAATGCTTGCAGGAAATCCTTTGTATCCTACCCGACAGGTAAAAACCATAGGGATTGAGATCCGGGCTGTTGTCCGGGCAATAAAATTAAGGTATAAAATTTGGCAAATTTTGTAATCAAGAACTCTTGGACAATCCTGGTCTTATGCCCAGGTCTAGTCTTGCTAGAATGGATATGGCTTCTCATTAGTGAATTCATTCATCCATGGGATGACCATGTCCTCCAGAACGTCCTTGTAGATTTCCCTGGTCACCTACTGGTCCTTTTGGGATAGTGGGGGGCATTAGAAGTCCCTCCGTGCTGATGACAACGAGGACCGTGATCGAAACCGGATTCTTTTTTTTCATAACTGGTTGGATCTCATCAGAGTCCAGACAGTTCCATCTATCGTTTTTACGTTTATGTTTGGCGTCAATGGTGGTGAAGATTTTCTCTTGCGAAAAAATCCGCAAGTAGCTACATTAGCTCTTCATTTGGTTAATAGGAATCTTGCCTTTGTTCATTCTTTCTGGCCTATTCTGCTCAGATGCTTTGACCCTAGACAAGAAATGTAGGTCAATCCTGATGACATTTTTGATAGTCCCTTTGCTCACGTTGCAGTCCTTGGCCAGCCAAGCTATTGGTGTTTCTAGGTGAGCGTCAATTGATTGTTTCAAGCCAGCTATGAGTTTTTTTTCTCTGGATGTTATTAGATGTTGTTGAATAAGCTGCTCTCTCAGTCTTTCCCTCCTCATCAAAGGACTTAATCACGTCATAAAGTGTGATTTTGGATATTTGAGGAAGGAAATTATCTCCTGTACGGAATGTTCCGCGTGGCAAGCTTCGATGATGGAAATTCTTCTCACTATTTCTATGCTTGACCGACGATTCACTCAAAAAACTGTTATTAAATTTAGCATTTAGCCTGTCACAATTATTCAATTTTTTATCAAATAATCTCTACAATTCTCATAATTAGTCGTTAAAGTTATTCCGGACTTACATTGTCCACCCTGTATATACTGAAGTAATCATGTAAACGCAAAAAAAAATAAAAAAAAAATTACACAATACAAAAATTAGGAAATATTGGGGAATACTCATTCTTAGTGGAACGAGCAGAAGATACAGCCATACTTCACGCTGTCTCAAGAGTAATAGTCAACTAACATGCTTTCCCTGTTGCAACCCGTATTGAACACGTTCAATAAATGGGACAGAATGACTCTCATACTTGCTTGGTCCCAAATTTTCTACAATAAGCGTTTTAAAAATATCACATATATTGGACGAGGGGACTGAAAGACCTTCCATTTCTTTTTATCTTTTTATAAATTACTTATATTATTTGTTTATTTTTTAAAATCATTTCTTTTAAGATGTTAGTTGTATCGTTTTTGGATGATTTATTTGTACATGGAAGAAAAATGAGCTTTTTGATGAAGAGCTTTCTATATTTTGATAATCACAAAATAATGATTTGGACAGAGATTATCTCTTTTGAATTATTTATTTCAGTTTCATGTGAGGTTTTAAATTTGGACTTTAAAAAAAAATTAAGATTTGAAAAAAAAAAAAATACAAAATATAAAAATAATCATACGTGTGATAACGAAATATTTACATAAAGAAATATTATAGTTCAAAAATTAAACCTCCCTAAGAGAACTGTCTTTAGCTCAACTATTTCCATTTAATAGGATTTATCTCATGCGCAGAATAATTTCTTCACAATAACCAAATAACATACAATTTTAAAACAAACAAACAGGCAACACACTAAAAAACAATAATCTGGACATAAAATCGATGCAATAAAGAATACATAAAAACAAATATTAAAAAAATAATGGTTCTAATGTAACAAAATCATTATTTCTCTCTTTTCCTCTGACTATCATAGGCAGAAAATAGTGATGGTACGATTAATCGGAGTTGAGAATTCGGTGCTTTTTTTGGAATTGACGTTTGGAAATTATTGTTTAATTTCCAATTCTTGGATCTAGTAAAGATCGATTTTGGAAAATTTGCCATAGATAGCTAGCCGTGGGATTAATCGCCCTTCGAAAGCTGTTATCAATATCTTTTTATTTTAGAGAAGAGAACATTTAAACATAAAGTAGTTACGTGTGAATCTGCTCATGTAAAATGGATATTAATACTGAGGATTTCCTTGGGAGTTATCCTCTACATAATTTCAGCAGAGCTTGTCTTTTTATCGACGTCTAATTACTCCGAGCAATGCCAGTTACTACCGTTAGTAAGTAAGAAAGAATATTATTTAGCATCCACTGATTTTGTTTAGAACCGCCCGTAAAGTAGTGATAAAGTTCTGTTCTTGTTGATGTCACTCGACTTTATTTCTTTTTTTTAAACACTTCTGGTATTGACAGTCCGAAGGACTATCGGTTTTAAACCTTAAATGCTTTAATATTAATTTATTTTATTTGTTTGGCCTCAAAATAATTTTATTAGGTGAAAAATGTTTCATCGAATTGATGTAATGAAAAAAACAAAAAGAAACTATTTTTGGATTCTGTTTTTTTTTATAATTACCTACTTAGCGTGTTTTCTGACACAAAATTATAATAAAGTCTACAACAATTTCCAATGGGATTGTTTCCGATGTAAAAAAAAAATCCAATTTGGCCCATTTTAGTTAAATATTATAGAAAAAGGTTTTTTTGTATGTTGCATATATGTATCAAAAATCATATAAGGATTAAGGACTGGTCTCACAGAATAATAGGACCCTATCTTCAAAAACAACTGATCTCTTCATTAAACGTCTTATTTAAGGGCTCACCTAATAATCTTCCAACATTCCTTCCTATATACGGCATGATCTTTCACGTATGGAATTTTCAAATGTCATCAAACAATATTATATTTACTCTAATTTTGAACATGGAAAGACTAAATGTAATCAACAGCCGAAAGTTTAGAAAGATTACACGAGATGGATTGTAAAAAGATTCAAAACTAATAAAATAATCCATTCACGGAAAATATCACCAATGAAAAAATAATCAATGAAAAGACTGAGGACAAAAATAATGTAGAAAAAGGAATTGAAACTGGAAACGATACTCACAGCAGTACATGTGAAGAGAATGTTGAGACCCATAACACAGAAACAGCCTTTGTAACAACCCCTCATCATGATAAACAAATCAAGGTTGGTGAAGAGTTTGTAACTGAGGAACAACAACTGGATAATCCTGAGTTTAATAGTATTAATCTGGATAAGTCATAAATAATTCCAAAAAAGTTTGGAAAAATAAAGGTCGAAGGCAAAGGATTAGTAAGCGGCGCTCTAAAGAGCGCAGTTTTGAATAACAAGCGAGAGCAGGAGCGCGCTCGCCGTTTTAGAAGAGCGAAAAATCGCTCGAATTTTGTATTACTTTTTATGTTTTCTGCATCTTATGAGATAACATCGAAAAATTTGAAAGTTAAAGAATAATTTTAAAGATTACCAGAAAAGATGGTTAAAGTTATATCTCAAAAAAAGCTAGAATACTTATACAGTACTGTATTCTGTAATTCGTGAAAAATTCCTTAGATGGTTAAAAAAGGTGTGTTGTTTCATTGAAATATTATATTTTATTGTATCACAGAATTAGTAACTGAGCGGGAGCGGAAGCGCGCTCAGGATATCTTGAGCGGACTAACGCTCTGGTCGAAGCTGTAAAGGAAGTCAAAAACAAGAAACATGGTACGAGGTTGTTGAACTTCTAACCAGTCCAAAGAAATAAATTAATTAACTCATATGAAATAAATAAATTTAAAAAATCCCAAAAAGATTCGAAGAGCGACTTGTCTATGGAGTTTAATGACTTAAATATTGAATCAATGAAGGAAATGCTTGAACTTTCTATGGAGTCTGTGGAATAAAAAAGATCAATAGAGGAGCAACTATTAAGGATTTTTAATATGTCATCATAGTTTATTTTTGTATTAATAAAGTTAACATCTCATAGATGAACCTCTACCGGCTGATACCAGATAGAGTTTCCGTATGGTGGGGTTTATGTAGGGGCTAAACAAACAAACATATACAACAAAAAACGTTGAAGGGCTAAGGACTGGTCTCCGGCCCTAAGACTTGACTAGACAGAATAAATAAGAACAGATTCAACACTACCCCAAGGTAGATAAAAGGTTATTGTGATAGCTTCACAAATTATGGTGGTGTATGTTAGTTTTTTCAAGATTTCCCTATATTAACAAGCAAATTATTACAATTAATCAAATAAACATACGTGACGTACATAAGCTTTTGATATACGTATATTGTGTATGTCTAATTTCATGAAAAAAGCTTCCAATTGCGTTATAATAAGTGTATTTCGTCTTGTAGAAAACTTTCCTTTTCCGAAATTGAATTTATCTTCGACATTTTAAAAGTTTTACTTTGAAATAAGTAAATAAAAGTTTGATATGTGGACTTTTGACGTATTGGTCCAATTAACTTTTCACATTTGTGGTGTTAATACATCAAAAATTAATTAAGGAAAAGTTACAATGAATCTCAAGCAATCTCATAACTAAAATTGTAACAATTAATTGATTGGCAAAGATATGTGAATTAAGAAAAACGTGTACTTTGTGTGTCTGTCAACATAAAAGTAAGCTAGAATGATTTTTATCAAAAGTGGGTCTTGATTACATTTGTATTCTTTGATAAATTATTGTCAATTTTCATCGACAAATTATTACCATTAACCTTTGGAAGTGCCGTCAATTGCACTTAAAGTATAACAAAGAAACACGATTTTTTTATTATCACTATTTTTTATCCACTTTATCGACCGGAGTCATCATAGCACTTGTCAAGCCATTGCTAAGCTTGAATGAAATTTTTTCTCATCAATAAAAAGTTTAAAATTAAGGAACAAAACTGTTTTAAAAATAAGAAAGGTAGCGTCACACTAAACAATAACCCTCAAACTAAAGAACAGACTGGCATGAAATTTTTGACACCCTCTCTTTTAAAGTTTGGTACTCACTGAAAAATAGGGTGACTAAATAAGCGCCATCTATGTGTGAAGCCCGGAAACTTTTTAGGCCGTACATTAAGATTCTCATTATTTCAAACAGGAACTCAGTTAGACCCTAAATCTTCGTCTCTTGTCATTTTTCCTAAATGAAATATAATTTCTTCTCTATGTTAAAATCAAAAATCTGTATTGTTGAACATGTTTAATTTAGTAAACTTTTGTTTCTATTACATTCAAAAAAACCTTAGAACCTCGTTTTTATTAATAATAATTTTACTTAAAAGATGAGGCTCTCTTCTTTGTTTTTTTTTGATAAATATATGCTTGTTATAAACGTACATAAAATTATTCTCAATGTGAATAATTATCCACCGCAGGGCCACTAAGAGAAAGGCCAGGGATAAAAACCCCCATACTCTCTAGAACCAGTCTTGATTATAGTCCGTATTATTTTACTTCTATGAGCAAGAATGTTACAATAAGTTATTACTCTGAATTGGATTAATTTTGAATGACCTTCTCAGGTCTCTGTCTTGACTGTTATGATTCATATTAATGAAACTTAAATATAAAATACTGTCAAAGAGTGCCTGCAATGTAGGACTGAATAGAGGGGAATAGAAACAAAGATTGAGAGTTAAAAAAAGAGACAGAGAGAGGGATGTAGAAAGAGACAGAGGGAGAAAAGAAGAGGGGAGAGACAGAGAAAAGGATATATATATAGAAAGAGAGAAGAGAAAGTTCTTATTTCACTTTCATTTTCGGTCAAAAACAGCCTCTTAATAATCTCAGAGGCCAAAAAATTTCATGCCAATGTACTTGGTTATTTCATACATACGTCTGTCTACATACCAAATTTCAGACTGATCTGTTTTAGATTCCCTGAAGGAAACGGAAAAAAATCAGACATATAAATATATATCAGAACAAGGAAGAATTAACAATACGGAGACATGATAGAGATGTAAAACTTGTTGGAATCTCGGCGATTGTAGAATATTAAGATAATGTATGCAATAAAAGATAGGTTAACTCAGAATGACGACATATCTGCTGACAGAGATAACTATTGTGATCCTTGCCTCCTGATAACGTGGAAATTGTCAGAATAAGGAGAAATTATTTATAACAAGACAATTATTTTGCAATTTACAAAATACAAAGAAACCTCTTTTTTAGTATCCGTAGCTTGGGATTCCAGAAATTTGTACATCTACCTTCTTGCAACGGATCCCTTTTTACTTAACGTTACAATATCACAAATTTATCCTAAGTTAATTATTTTGAATTTATTTATATAAAATATATCAATTGATAGCTACAAATAAATCAGTAGTTTAATAGTTATGAATGAAATAAAAAAATGTCTCCATCCGTACAAAAATATTGATGCTCCAAAAAAGGACTTTCACCATCAATATCAGTCGTAACTTCATATCTCAAAGGAAAATTGATGTCATGTTATACAATTATGTAATTATATAAATTACTTGCTATACTATTCTAATGTTACAACTTTCTCCCAGTTTCTTCTACATACACGTATTAGAATATGTGTCATTGAGTCCGACCGTCATGAATTTTTTGGGTGAAAAAAAACGACTATCCATTTTATATTCCATTATATCTAAATGTAATTAATCATTTTTTATTTTCAGTTGTAATTTGTATACATTTTTACAAATCATTATATTTAGTACGTTATATTGCTGAATTTAATGATTTTAGGATTTTTTGTATTTGAAATAATAAACGAAACAATGTAATTTGAATATGATTTCTTTAGTTTGTTATAAATCCTTTAAATGTTTAATTGTTTATTTACATAAATGTTCCATCTAATAGATAAAATAATTCATCCAAAGAAAACATTTTTCAAATAATTAATTAGCAAATGTTCTAATTACCATAAAAGGACCTATAATAATTGATTTATTTCTTTGAAATATCAATTTATCTTTTTGTAGAGTCCTAATTTTCAATCTTTATGGAACATGTAAAGTAATAGTTTATTTACAAAACTATCGTGAGTTGTCTTGCAGCAAAATAATACAACTCCCTGAATGATAACATGAATTGATATATATATATATTATTTATTAATTCAAATTCAAAATTGTATACAAAAATCTGTTTGGATCAAAACATAGTCATCCTAATCATGAATTTATAATCCATGCCCTAATCAATACATAGTGATGAAAATTTTGTATATTTTGAGAATAATAAAATAAATCGAAAATGAACATGGCAACCCTGACAATTTGAATAAGGTTTTGGAGAAGAGCATCATGTCTATCATGAAGCATAATTAGATCAGCTATAATCACGGCCCTCAGACAACGATGCGGCCAAAAGCAAATAATGAGTAGCTCAGGAAGAAGCACATTAGATAGTGGAGAAGCCTAGCGAGTCTCTGGATCTTAATCTTATATAAAATATTTAAAAGTGGGTAAACATACTTACTGACAGGGATCAAAAAACTTATTCTCTTCATATTTGATGTGCGGCATTTTTCCCTTAGAGAATCCAATTTAAAGGTGAAAAAAATGACCATGTTTTATGGGAATGTTTAAATAGAATAACACCTCGGGTGCTCAATTGTTTGTACACCAAAGTAATTTATTTGAAGCATGAAAAATAATTAAGGATTCATTTACAAAGAGTATGTTGTTGTCAATTGTTGAGTTTTTCATTTTCAAAAGTTGACTTAGACCTAAAAAAAAAAGATTAAACATACTCTACAAATTCAAATAGAAAATTCTCGAAAACCATATTAATCAGAAAAAAACTAATTACCTATTTGTAATTAACACATCAAGTTCTATTAAGATTGAATATGTAATTCAAAAGATTTTCCTTTACTTGATTTATTAATTGAATGGGATAATTTTTTGATTGTCACTTTCATAAAATAGAGAGTTATTAAATAACTTATATGTTTTAGGAATTGATGGTTATTTAAATAAAAAAGCACACTAATAAGGGACTAACAGGTCGTAATAGTGAACTAGAATTCAATAATGGTGTTAGATTTTGAGATATGTACAAAGTCCAGCGTATTTCAACCTTTTTTCAACTATATATTCAAAAGCCTCCAGTCAAGTCAAAATCCAAGGATGTGTATTCTACTTTCTAATCAGCTATTGAATATTTTTTAATCCTAATTTATAATTAGTAATTCTTGTTAAGATTAGAGTTTATTTCTCTGCATCCTGTTTTCACAGGATTTATCTACATCTAAGGGAAAGTTCTGGGAAATACCCCATTTAGTTATTTTATAGTAAAAGTTTAAATTTAGTTTTTAACTCATTAGAATATTGCTCCATATCTGCACAAAAATTATGTATTTTGAACATAACATGAGTTTTTGAAGCGGTATGAGATATGACAACTCATCTGTAGAATATTTTTTGTAACAAGAGTTACATAGATTCTAGTGATGTAAGAGTTGGCTTTTATCCTAAGGTTCAGGTTGTGTAGTTCACAATTATAAATCATCCAGCTCCACCAAAAACTAAGCTTGTTCATCACATACTATTTAATTATATTTTGCAAGTCGGATAGACTTACAAAATTCAAATAAATTGGACTCGTGGGCTCTAAATACCAACATGCGTACTTCTAGTGATAATGATGATACAATGAAAAACATGAAAAATGGGTAAGAATTAATTAAAATAATTTTATTTTTGGAAAGTATAAAATTAAATATTTAAATTCCACTTTATTTATTACTTACTAATGGGATTCCGATATTTCTAGGGATTCCAAATTTCAGGGACTCTGCTGAAAGACTATTTCCTGGGAAAGGATAAATCCTTGTTTAGATACATTTAATTCAGAAATACGTAATTAATAAAAGACTATTTCCTGGGAAAGGATAAATCCTTGTTTAGATACATTTAATTCAGAAATACGTAATTAATAATGAGTATATAAAACTACAAGTTAGCCCTACATATTTCTCAGAAATCATTTTTACCATTTGAAACTCTTAAGGGGAATTAAAGAAAAAAACATAACTCACATAAAAATATCCCATGTATTCTTTTTTTATTCCCTTTTCTCACTTGATACGTTATGGCTATTTCATAATTTATTTATTTTGTTAAATAAACGAAGTAATAAGCTATGCAATGCTTATGCCCCGTTTCTAAAAGGATAAGCTTACAATTTCTTGTTGATCATTCGTAGTATATACATACATATACCGGTAGTTGCATAAATACGCGGACTAATTTTAAAAACGCTTATATCTCGAGGTTCCGTGACCGGAAATAAAAAAATCCTGCACAAGCAACTCGGTAAATCTTTTGCCTTTGTTTTTGTTTTCCTTACTCGCATCAAACAAAGTCGTTTACTATGAATGACGAGGCCAAACGTCATATGGTTGCCACTCTCCTCTGCACCGGTAGGTCTGTCAAGGAGATAATCAAGGACACTGTACTATCCAGGACTACTGCATTCAAGGTCCAGAAGCTTGTCAAGGAGGGAAAAGATCTGAAAGACCTGCCCATAACTCTGGAATGACTCCGGATCGGCTCGCTGCCAACATGCCATTTTGGAACAAAAACATTTGGCTACCTCAATCACCTGATTTTAATCCCCTTGACTGCAGTGTGTGGTGGCAAATTGAAGAAGGCCTGTGCTACCCGCCACCCGAATTTGGACTCATTGAAGGTCAGCGTCAATGATCAATGGGCAGCCATGGAGGACCATTACATCATCAATGTGTGCAAGGCCTTCCGCGGGCACTTGGAGGGTGTCATAGCAGCTGATGGCGGTTATATTCATTAATTATATTAAATTTTATAGCAGAATATATTCTCTATCATATAATTATCAAAAAAAGTACGTCATACGAATTTTATTACACATTTAATTATTTGCCACAAATAGTCCGCGTATTTATGCAACTACCGGTATATTGCCCCTCTTATTATTTCTATTATGAAACTTTGGCTATCTTATAGAAATACAAATGTATAGCTAAGCTTTTAATTAAGCAATATTGTAATACAGGATCTAATAAAATACTACAAAGGAGTTTGATATTACTAAATATATATAATTCATTATAAAAATTGTGGAGAAATAATATGAAAAGGATAGTCTGAAGGAGTTACTAAAGAAATAATTAGCAGTTGTCATGACTTACCTATTTCTTTAACTACCAGATGATTTTTGATTTATTGATGTTTCTTTATTAAGGAAAGGCTGTGCAATACAATAAAGGTAATAACGTATAGCTTCAAAAACGGTGGGTTAGATATTGGAGGAGAGAAAGGTGATAAATATTTCCATGTTACTTGGATTTGATCAATGTTTGCGTTTTTAATTAAATCCTTCCATTCGAATTCAAAATTTAAAACGTCAAGTGAGCTTTTTTTCATTCGCTATGAATCCTTTTTACAACTTATATTTTTGCTTATATTCTACAAGACTTTAAAAATGGTTTCATCTCTTCTAACAAAAGAGTGACGAAATATCTAACTAGAGTTAGCTATTGTTTTGTCCATTGGCATTTTTTTTATATCCGTAGGTTTTGTATTAGAGGGGGTTTGTTCTATGGGTAGGATAAGAGGGGTGTCTTGGGGATTTTATGGCACGGAATTTTGTGCTAGTACCAGATAGACCACCTCATTGTGGACTTACAGCTGCATAATGTTCAAAAATAAGTGTCATCACACCACCAACTTCCTCAAACTTTACTTTATTAATATTATATACTTTAAAGTGTCGCACTCACAAGTGCAGTATAAAATTTATACCAAGTGGGACCAAAAGTTTTTAATTTGTCCTAGGGAGGGTGCAATTTGTATTAACATTCATACAACTACCTACATAAAATAAATGGACAATTCCAGTGTTATGAACGTTAGATACAGTGAGAAATTAGGAAACTAAGCTTAGCATTAACAAGCTATTGATTTGAATTAGGAAATTGAATGTATATAATTTAGTTACAGATATTGATACATAAGCCTGCAATATAAAATGTTGTCAACCTTGGATTTTGAGATAAGTGACAAAATACCCTGCGTTACGGATTTACGAAAATGGAGAAGTTTTTAGACTCATTGAACATATAATGAAAACTCGGTGAATTTATCTTTCAAAGACTAACAATGTTAATTATCATTTTGTAGGGAAGGGTTTGAGTCACCCTAAAATCATATTCAAACAAAAAACTCTTTTTTTTTTCTGTTAAAGAAATAATCATAAAATATTGCCGATACGGATATATCATTTTTGTGTTACAGATGTTACATGTCTTAAATAGACAAAAAATACTATCACAAATAGGGCTTACCCCAAATATTTTTAACTTCAGTGGCCCATTTAAAGGGCCAAACCAGTCTGGAGCCTCGACTCTTGTTTAGTTATATTGCTTAGTTTAGAAATATTGATTGTCAGCCAAACAGAGAGAACGAAGCCCTCTGCCGGAAACTGCAGGAAATTATTTCATTCTTTCCTGCGGAATCACATTGTTCTATCACACAAACAACTATCAACCAAATACATTTAGCCACACACCTTATCCCACTCTCACGCGGGGATATATCAGTTGGTGTTATTTTTTTATCTTTATATCCTTTTTTACAAGCTAAAAAGCTAGTCTTAAATCATACTAAAGACATATTGAAAACTTAAAATCATATTTTCAATGTGAGAATCAAAATTAATGGAACCAACAACTCCCTATGTCTCATGAAAGGTGGACACATCTTCCCACTTACTTTTCAGCTCCTGTTTATTAGTGAAGTTCTTAATCTCCACAGGAGTCACCTCTTCGAAGGTAATGTTTGGGCATCTCTTTGAAGCGACTCCGGAAAAATCGACAGGAGTGAGGACAATTCCCTTTGGGTTGAATACAGCATGCTTGACCATCCTTCCCATACCGTCGACTGCTCCCTCTCGAAAAGAAGAATAAATAATCATTATTAGCTCCATTCATAAGATGCATTCTATAAAGTAATATTTCTGCTAATTATTAGTATATTTATTTATAAATATATTAATTCTGGGATGCTTGATCTTATATAATTATAGCTGTGTCAACAAATAACGTCCCTAACTCTCAGAAATAATAATAAAAATAATATCAAGATGAGAATTGTTGCTAATTTGTCATCTTTATAAAAGTTATCTTTGCTATGAAAATTTGGTTGAAATGGCTTTCAAAATGCATGTTTAATGACAACTTTTCCTAAAAAAATTGATGCACATTACATGAGTTGTCCCATAAACGGGCGTCATAACAGCACGTTCCACCAGCCAATGCAAGGACTCAAAGTACATATCTAACTATTATATTGACACAACAGCCCTTCCTGATGAAAAGTAAGGTTAGAAGATATCCGAAGGATATTTTTTTTGCCATACTGGCCATTAAGAAAGTCATACAATTTTGTTCACTGAAAAATAAATGCTTACAGTTAGCGTCTCATCATTGCTGTGAGAAAAACATGTACTTGGACGAATATTGTGATGAGATGTATTTTGTACTGCAAAATATAGACCTTGATGATACGCTGTTAGTAAGTTTTGTTATTAATATGGCAACTATATTTTTTCATGGTGAGGTTGACATTTGGATGGAATTGCCCATATATAAAGTCAGTGGGCTGACCCACCCGACCAAACTACGCCATAACTACCCCTACTCCAGAAACCAGTGCATGGCGCTATGTTCGGCGATGTAAACAGTAATAGGTAAACAACTCTCATTCCCCATTGACTGACTGTTTTTGCCAATGTTTATTTAAGAAAAGAATAATTTACTCCATAAAATAAAATTTATAATTTTTCAAAAAATCAAAGGGTTGAACCCTCAATTGTTTTCAATTTAAAAATAACAACAACAACAACTAGTAAATGACTTGTAACTTTAAAAAAGCTCTGAAAGTGTTTATTTGACTATTTGAAACTCTATAATTATATTATAAAATTGTGAAAGGCTCAAATACAGTTGAAATAATATTTATATTATTAATACTCAAATCAGAGTTTGGTATTTATTCAAAAGGGATCAAATCCATTATACAATGTACAAACTAGTATAGGACTATCCTAAGATGTATTATTTCCTCTTAAACTGGGGGCAAAAAATCATAGGATTTATTATTTACTAACGTAGTACCGATATTTTTCGGGATCCTGTAATCTATCAATGTGTTTCTGGGGATCCCACTCACAAACTATTTCCTGCGAAATGAGAAATCCTAGTAGATAAGTACTTCTTGTATTAATAAAAATGTATTTCCCAGTATCCCACACAAATACAATTTCTTGGGAAATGAGAAACCCTAGTACATACATACATTTGTACACAATATTTCCATAGAATTTGCAAAACTTATCCTTTGGTAATTTGACATTAAACAACTGAAATCAACTCAATATTTCTATTAAATTTGAACTTCTAAAAAAATATATAATCACTTTTTTGAAAATGAAGAATCAATTTAAAACGCTTAGCCCTGAAAAATCTCACATGTTTCTATCAACACATATTTATAATCGGTATATAGCTTTACAGGGAAAAAGTTAATTTATATGTGTATATTAGCTATGGTTATGAGTTTTCAGTCCGATCTGATATCATTAAAAAATATTTTCCGATCCTATATTTACAAATCCTAGATACCATTTTTTGTAATTTTTCACCATTGGTTTGTTTCATTTTCTTCTTGTATGAACAGCCCTTAATGGTTAATATTTTATTGAACAAAAAGACTAACTTATGAGAGGGATAAAGGCCTGATTCATCAATTTGATTGACTGGTTTATTAATGTTAGCAAAATAACCGTTTCAAAAAAAGAGAGAAATTTTTAAGGAAGATTAACTTGACAAGACTTGTTAAGGAACCTTACATTTTTTACATAATGTAATGATCCAGGAGGCAAACTTTGTGTTGCACTCTTTTTAAAAAGTACATAAGTCATAGTTTAAGACGGGATTAAGAGCGCGAGGATAAGGTGGGAGTAATACATAAATAATTACTGAATTTGTTAATATCAGCTGTCTGTTTTATAATTTTGAAGAGAGAAAATGAATGAGGAGAAGCCTCTATATTTTCCATGGCATTACTGCCGGAATAATATTATAATTATATTTAAATTCATATATATTTATTTTATTATACATTTTGGAATCACTTTAAGGCAAAGCTGGCGAGAATTCTTTTTTAAGAGGGATATGTTAGCGCCCCCAAATAACGAAAATAAGAAATAGCTCACACATTAACCTTTTTTCATTTTCTAAGCGATAAACTTAGTTTTTTCTTTTCACAAATCTCTTCTTTAGTCATAAACAATGCATTCATTTATTAATCTTAGTTTGAGTACTCTGTGTATTAAGTATTTCACTTAAACACTAGTCTATTTTCCATTACCTCCTTTTTTCAAATTGCATCAAATAAAATATCGAAGTGAATATCAAAATTTCTAAGAATTTTCTTTCATAGCCATGCGATGCAAATATTGGAATATTGGATATTTTGCCCAATATATCATCTTTCTGATTTTAATCCGATATCTTAGCCCACTTCCTGTGTATATTTAGCAGTGGTTAAAGTCCTGGACATAGACCTAAAATAAAAAATAGATATACTATATTTTTGACTATATAAACTAAACTATCTGGTCTTTTGAATAAAAGAAAGCAAGCTTACATATGTTTTGGGAAAGAAGAATGTGTGCATGGAACGTTGTGTAATACCTCTAATTCTTCTTTTTTAACCTATTTTCAAAAAACATCAACATTTCTGTATTCAAAATGCAAGAGTGTCTGAAAAATAATTAAAAACATTTTGCGAAAACAATGGTTGAGGGAACCACTGACCCAATTGCTGAATGAACAAACATGGATATCAAAATCATTTCTCAATGGAATTGAATCTTTGAGAAGGACTCTGTCAATGACATGGAGGAACCCCCTGATTGATTCCGTTTTGGAAGGCTAGAATATCTAAATCCCTATCACTCTCAATGAGCTAAATAACACCCTCCTCCTAATCATTCCAAGGAAGGATCTATTTGCTTACACAGGTGCAGGTGCTAGGAATTTCGATACTAACATCCTACTGAAACACCTCAATTCTGTTCTTGCTAATGGCAAAATACACACGAGACTTTTCAATGCTCGAACCACCTTTATGCCAAAAAAAGATAACCACAAGACAACATCAAACTACTGCTCCAGATTAGTTATCCACATATGGTACTGAAATTACATAGAACTATTGATTCCAGACAACAAATCATTAAAATATCGTACTAGCAGGTGAGATTTAGAAAAATAGATGGATGCTCTAGTAATAATATGCTATTAAAGGGCCTAGTTGCACACAGCCAATAAAGAAGGGAACCAAATATACCTCTCCTGGTTTCATATGTGGAAGGCTTTTTATTCCGTAAGCCATAAGTCCCTTATGAGGGCCCTGTAAATGCACAACGGCCCTTTACCCATTGTAAATTACACAAAACTCAAATGTATTAACAACCTTGTGGGTGTTTATAGGGTTAAAGTATAAAAAGAATGGCATGCTACTTATTATTTACTAACGGGATCCTTAAATGTAATAAGATATTTCCATAATCCCACTTTACAGTAATTTCTCTGGTATTGAGAAGCCCTAGTCCATAGATATAATATAGCTTATGAGTATAATACCTTGAATTAAAAATCTACAATCAGGTCACATTCCTAAGATTCTATTCTATTTTCTAACTAACTCTTGATATTTGTGTTTGCTTCTTTTGCTCATTTAAATATTATTTGATAGCAGGTTTGGAAAAATGCCGTTTGTCGTTCATTTTCTAAAAAGTTTATGTTCTTCGTGCATTCGTTCATTTGAACTGTAGAAAAACATGAAAGATTTCTTCTTTTTTTTTTTTTTTTTTTTTTTTTTTTTTTTTTTTTTTTTTTTTTTTTTTTTTTTTTGTGGGAAAAGTTAAAATTAATGTTCCTACAACTACATGGCAACAAATCCAGTAAATTTTGAATTTGTTAATATAAATGATTACCATTACAAATGAAATATTTTAATCGAGACCCCCCACAAATGAGATACTAGGGGGGGAAATAAAATCATTGCTTACTTATTCATTTTTACCTTTATCCTGCGTCATTCCCACAATTTTTTTCTTATAAATTCAGCCTGATGTTAGAATTTATTTTTAGTTTTTGACATTTATCCTTAATTCCATACAAAAATAATGCAACAAAAATTTTTATCAAACGTAAAATTTTTTTCATTTCTTATACATATTTATACATATAAACTCTTAGATTGATTTAATGTTCCTATAATTTGTCAGAGGGAGTCATATTGATTAAGTATATGTAAACTTATTAATATTACATTTACTCTATGTGACGTATAAATCTTCTTTAAAGTCCAAATGCTTATCTAGGAACAACTGGAGCGCGAATCTACACATATTGAGTCCAAGAGAATAATTTAACCCAAGCGCATTGTCCATTGAGTTACGTTGTTCCATTTTTTCCTGGCTGAATATGTACAATCATATTATTAAATATGATTGGTGTGTCTAGTGATGAAAATCGTTTGTATATTGGGTATGTTAAAAAAAATAGATACCGAAAATCAAAATAGTAACCCTAATAATTTGAAAAATGATTTAAGGAAGACACACGAATGTTCAATCAGGTTTTGAATATAATTGAATCTGTTTAGGAAAGAAAATTCACTACTCAGGAATTAAAAAATAATGACAACTGCAAAAGAAAAGAAAATTCATTCTTCAAATTACCAATTCCAAAAAACGGGCTTGCTAAAAAATACACACGATTTAAGGCTTGCATAGGCTCGTTTACAGAAAAAAAAAAGTTGAATTTCTTTTGAAGTGATAGATTCAGAAAGATTCTAAATCGTCGTTCAAAGATCGATGTTAATACATCGATCTATTTAAAAATGAAAAAAGAACACACACTAACCGGTTTTCCTCACTTATCTATAAATTGTACTTTTTTCTACATAAATCCAATCCCTTCTTTTAAGTATGTCGTCTCTTAAATGTATCATATTTTTACGACATTATCTCAGACGTGGGATTTCGACAATTTCCACCCTTTTATTCATCAAGAACTTGGATAAATATATTTGTATTAACGTATAGCAGTATTAAACTAGGAATAGTAAAATATAAAATAATAAACCCTTCAGAATTCGTATCAACTCTGTAAGTTTCTGTCAAAGGAAGAATTTAAAAAAATTCATTGAGTGTGAGGGTGTTCAACCATTTTGATCGATGGGTCTCCATGGACTAGGATCTTGAAAAAAAGATCAAGGTGACTATATATAAAGGTGAGGCAACTAGGATCTTCTAAGGCAGTCTGGTTGGTGTTAGCAAACTCAACTGACGTAGTTACGCCACTGAAGCGGCAGTTCAGATAATTTCATTGATGTGAAGTGCACTAATTTAGATCTGCTATGCAAAAAGGCATCATATCGAGGTTCAAAGCGTGTTTGTGTCATGGCCTGTTGTATCAAACTACGGAACGCCCTATATTTTCGCATTTCCTCAGAAAAATTTGATGCTCTAGCGTCTTTGAATCTCAGTCTGCAGGAGAAAGTACCCAATGGATATTAAGAACGCCAAGGTTTGTGATAGATATTTTACATCCAATGATTTTGAGCGGAATCTCTAGGCTGAGCTTCTTGACTTAAAGGCCAGGAAGAAATTAAAAAGTGATGCAATCCCCTCATTCCATATTGCCTTTGCTTCTCCCAGATCAGATGAATCCAAATCATGAGGAAGATGCAACTGAACCACCACCGGAAACTTTAGAAGATTCTGAACTTCTTAAAGCCGAAAAAGTAATTACATCAGATACAGAAGAATCATCTCAAGTTTCCAATTATTGTTTAGACCAGGGTCGAGCTTATATTGCAGGATTTTTGGCAAAAAAAATTAAAGCCCTTTATCCAAATCTAGGAAAAAAGACTTCATATTTGATGAATAAACATCTAGTCTTTGGATTGAATTGATCACTTCGGGAGGCCTTACAATCCCTTCGTGTGAGTTTTTGAAATTTTGTCAATGTCTGGAAAAACATTTTAAAGCTTTTCATTGTAACCATGAAGACGCAATAAACAAAACCCCAAACGATTTGAAAGGCTGCATAATCAACTAATTGAATTATATCCTAACTGGCCAAAAGAAATCATCATATTCTTTGTGAAAACAGGAACAAGAATGAGAGTAAATAACCTTAATAAAAGGTTTAAACTGAAGAACGCAAGTGCTAATCTGAGAAAAACTTAGACAAAGGTGTCAATTTACAAATTAGTCTTTATTATTCATGATTGTATGTAAAAAAAAACTATATATGCTATAATTTTTACTTATTGCTATTCTTTTATTCACGCCTCTTATATTATGTAATAAAATTGCAAATTACATAATATACATAAAGCATATTAATATAAGCTTACATACAGATAATTCATTATAATTAATATGCAAATTAATTTTAGTTTGTTTGAATAATTAGTTCTGAAATTGATTTTATTATTCTATAAAGTATCAAGCAAGGATATCGTCAAGTTTCATAACAATCGTAATAAATTTTGGAAAGGATTTACTTTTATAGATATTAATATCAATAGTTGGTAAATATTTTTGCTTAAGTTTACCATTCTGTACTATCAGTGAGTTTTAATTATATTTATTTAATTTATTCAGACATAATGAATTAAGTCTGGATTTAAAAAAATATTACTACAATAGTATAGGACAGAGTACTATGTATATCCACAGTGATGTCATTAAATTTTCCTTCTTCTCTTGATAATGAAAAAAAAACACAAGTGTAGAATTTCCTTGTTGTCTCACCTTTATGTGTAGTCACCTAGAAAAAGGATGGACATTCTCCATGGGAAATTGACAGAGGTATCCTCGTCAATATAAATTATAAAAAATGTATATCTTAATAACTTGCAAGATATGAGTGTTCTTATTGATTATTTAAGCTAACCCAAAATCTTTTAGCTTAAATAAATTACTTGTCTACGTGAAATCTGTTTTAAGTGTTAGTTAGAAAAAGTGCAAAAGATGAAAAGAAAATAGTAGACATAAAGAAATTGTCGCGTGAATTAATTTGAAAAAGAGTATATGATGATAATCAGCAAGATATTACTGAAGGGATGGGATTTTTGTTGAGTGCAAGGAGAAAGTGGAGCAAGATTTTAAAATTACTGAATTAAGATCTGTAACATCAGCTGCTTGAGATATATATATTCTTTGGGGCAGTGAGAAAAATGAATTAATGCCTTACAGAAGAGGATCGTCTATATTTAATAGCATTAGTACAGGGAAAATACTAAAATTATATTCTATACATATATATTGTTATGCGTGAAATAAAAAACTAAACCAAATGTAAGTGGGAATGAACCATTCAGAGTAAGATGATAAAATTACGACGATTTATTAAGAAATGAACAAAAAAGGAAAAAGGGTACAAACACCAACCGTTTTTACTTTTATAATCTGTTAACTGTTTTTTTTTTTTTTTTTTTTTTTTCTACAAGAGGCATATTCTTAGATATTAGTGCTCCTATGAATGAACGTATTATCGAGCAAGGAGCACCATAGTTTGGGATGCGTCTTCTGTTGAGGTGAGTAAGCCGTCTGAAATTGCTATCTGGTTCCTCTGTTTCATTATTTAAGCTACTTTTTATTGATACTGACAAGAAATAAAGCTGATAGAAATGATAGTCTTACCCGTACCAACTGTACTTTCTTTCATTAAACTCAATTTTTTTGCAACCAAATTTGCACTGGTAGCTATAGCTTATAGTGATCTTGGTTAGCAGATGCATCGTCTCTCAAACACTTCATATAATTTATATCTAGGGTGTGTTATTTTTGTAAGAACACGAGGAGATGGGCGAACAACACATATGGTGTTACTGAATAAAGACTTTTGTCTATATCCGCTGCCTGATATAGGGTTTTAGGTGGAGAAAATGAATTACTGCCATACTTTTTCATTTAAAATAACATTAGTGGAGGAAAAACATTAGTATTATATTTATTCGGAATGCTTACCTAAGAAAGAGTAGTTAACACCACGACGACCTATTAAATAATGAACTAAAAAGAAGAAAGAGCTCATGTACCAACCATTTGTCTTTTTCCAATTGATAAACTGTGTTTTTTCTATACGCGGATCCCTGTTTTTTATTATATGACATTCCCTTAGGTGGGTTTTTAACACTCCACATAGGTGTGAAAATTAAAGTATGTAATTAATTTCTGTAAAAGTATACTTTTAAGGGGAGTTTCGTTGTTATTTTTTATATTTATAAGCCTACAGGGTACTCCTAATAAGGGATATATTTATAAATAAGTACACATATTTAAATTATTTTCCTGAAGGAGGCATCTATAATTTGTGGTGCGTCAACATAAAAACAATCTCAAACATAAATCAAGAAGAGGAGAAAATCCCTAGTTTTTTGTTTACTTCATATATACAAATAGGCCAATTTTTCTTGAACAATTGGAGGCAATGGTATGCTTAGTATTCAAATTTTGTGGGATGAGTTAGAATACCCAAAAAATTTAGTTAATCTTTGCTTAGACTGACCCGTTTGGGGTTTCTAATATAAATTATTAATTTTTCGTTCTTTTGTTTTGACAATCGATTTTGGCTACTTAAAGTGTAGTTTACGACAGACCCAAAGGATTTATTGATTGAAATGGACGATAATTTGTCCTAAATTCATATGAAATTTTCATTCATTTTTGTATAAAATCATTCTAGATTGTTTTTGTGTTTACGGGCCAAATGTGTTACATAACGTTAGTACACAACAATACAGTGCTCAAATCTCTTTTTTCAATCCAATATCAAATTAGTTTGTTGTGTGTTTATTTTTACACCTTAAGAGAAATTTCCGTTTTCTCTGCTCCATAACTGATTTTCCCCTATAACCCCCTAGCCTCTCTCTTTTCCTCTCTTCCCCCTCTTCTCTCCTCTTCCTCCTCTTGAGGGAGTGTACAACAACAACACACCAACTATTCATACTATAAGCATATAGTCATGATGATGAGACTCTTGTCTTACTCCTCCTCAGTGAGACTCAAAACATGACGGGAGGAAGAGACTCCTCATCCTCGGTGGACTTCATCCTTTCTTTGCACCCGTTAGTTGTTGCTGTCCTTGTGATTTCCTCGTTGATTCCTGAATTATCATGAATGGAGAAACAATTCTTTTACTCTCATGCTTCATTTTCTTCATCCTCTATGCACTCACCTATTTTGGATACATGTTGACTATTATTTGGCGTGAGAAAAAACGCCGAAGCAATCCCTATGAGTACGAGGAAGACATTCGAAGTGGGATTAGCAATAGTAGTGATAGTAGCGGTGAGAGTTGCTACAGTGGGGAAAGCGAGGAAGAAGGAGAGGAACTTCGATCCGTCCATCACCATAAGGAAGTGCTATTAAATAATAGTAATTACACCATCATTTACGAATGTGGAGGAAATGGAAGGCCGGAAGAGTTCGTTTAAGAAGGAAGCATTTAACCATTGTGGGCTCTACATACTTTTCTGACAAGAGAGACATTCTATACCTCAAAAACATTCTGGAATTCTTGTTCAATAATCCCTCATTGCAAATCATCACTTCTTTTCTTAGCTATAGTTTTTTATAGAGTAAAATAAAACTTAAAAATGTTGTATCCATGTAATCATCGTCCAAAATATATCAGTTATATAAAAAATTTACATATTTCTTATTACTCATCAGGTGTGTTAAGTAAGTCCTAGGACCACAATCCTAATCCGTCTTTAATATAAACGGTCTGATCTTTTTGACCATTTAACATTCCTGAGAACTGATTAATTAGTCTTTCAATCCAAGATATATTTTTATTTTCTTCACTCCTAGCATGGAATAAAGAAAATATAAACGAAGAAAATAATGCTTGAGACCTAGCACGTATAATACGTTCTATCCACAAACCTCATACTTTAAATCTTAGGTATCTAGTCTCTTTGCAAGATGTTATAATAAAACTTCAATAGCTGAAATGATATAGTTACCATAAAAAACCCCGTCCTAGGACAGGCAAAATTCATTAGGACCGGACTGATGGGCCTTTTTTATGTTTTTTAGACCTATCCAACACTGAGACTAATAACGGGTTTTGTCCTTGTTATAAGCCCTAGTAAAGTGTCCCATATTTATTTTAAAATGCGCTTTACATGATATCATAGTCACAAATATTTAATTTAGGTACTTGCTAACATCAGTTGAGCAATTGAATTCCTTCATTACAACTTAAAATATCTTTCATCCACTATAAAAATAGTTTGTCACTATTCTTAATTAATAACTCCAAGATAGTCGAGGTAGATTGAGGATGACGTCATATGCCAATATATATGCGTCTTTACAATTTATGAAGTACAAGCCCACTAATCAAAGAATACTATATAGATGGAATGCACAATCTTTTTTCCATATATTAGTAGTAGTAGAATAGTTATGAAATGAAAGAAAAAGGTAACATGGTTGTCTTAATTTAATTATCTCTTTTATTTCATTTCTATTCTACTAATGGTAAAATAGAAAAAATATTCTATAGTTGGTGAAAAAAAATTAAGAAATGAAAGAGTGCAGGTTCCATTTTTAGAGCATTCTTTGTACTAACTAGGTATTTTAAGAGATGTAAATCGTGAGCATTTTCTGTATCTAAAAGGAAAGAAGCCGAAAAATAAAATGGTAACCCTAAAAAGTTGGAGTGTGTTTGGTAGAAGAGCTGTTATCAAATTCAATGAGATGAGCATTGAGAGGAACGAAATAAACAGGAAATCCCACTCTCTATCTAATAAGGACATGGACAATAATGACTCCCTTCCATCCTCAATTCTACTCCGAGTCCAAGAAGGATTTACACTTACAGCTCCCCAACAAATCCTCAGACTTACTCTCTGTCTTTCATGAGTAAGGATGTAAATCCTGTGAATTTTGTAGGTCGCCCATTTCTTTGGAATTGGTAATCTGAAGAATTAATTTTCTTTTCCTTAGCAGTTCTCATTATTATTTAACTTCTGAGTAGTTAGTTTCTTTTCCTACTTAACTCAATTATATTCAAAACCTTTTTTAACTCTTGCATGTGCTCATAAAAGACGGAATGTAACCTTTAGGATTTGTTATGAAGTTATTATCGTAACTCCATGTTAGACTCTGAGTAGAGTAGAGGATCGATATAGAGTAATTCTTGATAATCTCCTTGTTTATTTCCGTCTCCCCTCCTTCGTTGTCACAGCTGATCAAATCAAAAGTCGGGACAGCTATGCTCCTCTCCTCCAAAACAATCTTCAAATATTCAGGGTAACCATATTGATTTTCAGTCTTATTTTATTACCATGCCCAAACTACACACGATTTTAATCACTCAACATCATCTTTTATAGCTATGAAGTTTTAATATAAAATAGTAGTTGGAGAAAGGCAGATTAAATTGTGTAGACAATGAAAGATGGGTTATATTTATATATTAATAAATTATTATCAGAAAAGACATGTTCCACACAGAATAAGACACTTCACACTCCCATTTCATTATCTCCTATTTTCATATTAATCGTAATTCTTGGAAATGCCCTTGTTTATTTCCTTCTCCCAATCTTCCCTTGAGACAGCTGATTGCAGCTGATTTCCTCCGAAACATTCCTCAAATTTTCAGGGTTAACACTTTGATTTTCGGTTTTTTAACATGCTCATTATTAACACGATTTTCATTATTATTCATGAGTATAGACATTAACACTCGTATACTTAAATGTTTTCCCCTCAGAATAATCATTACTAGAGATGTGAAAATTGTCGAAATCCTCATGAGCATACATTCTTTTAATGTTTCTTTAATTGGTCAGATAGAATTGGACTGGTTAAGTATAAGTAAACATTAAAGTATCACATTTACTCCATGTAACCTTGGAATTGTCTTCGAAGTCAATATTTGAGTACATTCTGTATATATTTCCTTCTCTAAGAACAACTGAAATATGATTCTACGCACATTGAGTTCAAAAGATAAATATCTCCGGAGCTCGTTCTCCATTAAGCTACGAACTATAGTTTTTGTAGTGTCGCCTATCAAAGTTGTCTACAAAAAAAAAATCTTTTTACTCTGAAGAGGATTTAGACAAAATTCAATACTCCAATAAAGATGATAGTTTTAAAAATAAAAACAAACATAAGGTTCCGAAAAAACAAAACAATTTGCATGCTAAAAAAATGCTTAGGATTCATAAAATTGTAAAACTTTTCGATGTAATTTGTTTTGTCTTTGAGAGAGAATTCAATACTCTGCTTACGTAAATGGGTCTTAAATTTCACTACTAACCTCATTATGATGAAGCATGTGAAATTAGATATGTTTTGATAGAAAAGCTTTTGATAAACTACTCACAATATATACCTTTATCCAAGAAGGGATTTATAAAGCATCATTAATTATTTAACATCTGGACATGTTATTCTCCAACCATCACGTCGAGGAAAACATTTCAATGCCAGGATATTTGTTACTCGTTAACTATTATGAATAACTAATTAATTTATAAAATTGGTCTGAATCAAACTAATTTAAAAATCACTCAAGACCGATTCTTTAGATGTATAATTGTTGACGTCACATGGGTTTCAAAATTTTAAACATCGGCAGAATAATGTGATATGAAGATAAAGGTGTTGCTTCAAGGACTACTAGGGAGAAGGACATATAATTAAGAAAGCTGTTGAGTGTTGTCCTTGAATTCAATTCATTTATTATTTTACCTTCCTTGATTTGATACTGTTTAAATTGAGCCAAATTAATACAATTAAAATCTTATATTCAGCAGCTTACTGAATTATGTCTGTAATCATTTTCTTTTGCATTCATTGGTTGCATAAATCATATTTGTACAGCCCAAGTCGTGGAGAAAATAGTTCCATACTCGTAGATTGAATCGGTCTATAGATTGAGACCGAAAAAATCGATCCACGATTTAAAAACAATTGAACTTAGGTCTACACCCTATGTTAAGAAATTGCGTTCGGCACTTAAATATCGGTCTAAAAAAAATTACTTTAGACTAAGATTTGTTCTTGGACCGAGTCTCAATACAACTAGCTACCAACGGATTTGGATCTGTTTCATTTAGAACGAACAAGTGGACAAAATAGAAGAAATAATTGGCCATAAATTTACCAAGTTCATGATGAGAAGAGCTGAAAATTTCATTATTCTTGGAAGGAAAAGAATTGAGGACCATGACATTAGTTTTTTGATTACGAATTTTCAGACTGAGGAAGTGTATAACATCAAATTGATTGATTTTGTGATTCATTTTACGGAGGAAATCTCGGAAAAGAGACTCTGTGTCAATTCAAAAGCTAGAATTGACGCAGAAGAATTTCTTACCCCTTAAAACAAGAAACTGAGATTTTCTATACCCCAAATTTAATGAAACTCTCTTTAATTACCTCATCAAAAAATTGATAAGTACTTATTTTGTTCTTAAAGTTTGTTAAAAATAAAAAATATTTCAAATAAATTTTTATCAAAAGTAAAACTTGAATATTAGATAGAGGAATTTCACTAATGGAGGGTAAAAAGGTTTTAAGGTAATCTTCATCTTTTACTAGTTTTAGCTCTACTATTCATTTGTCTTTGAACTCACAAGTCTAGCTAATATTTACTTAGATCTACCTTACTGAGTACTTCCAATTGAGTCTATTTATAAGTTTTTGGATAGTTTTGAATTTATAAAGAAAACAAAGAAATAAATATTTAAAGACTAATATCAATTTATACCAAGATACTTGGTAAATGGTGGTATACTTGGTTCAAGTATTTCAAAATTTATATCTATTCACAACAAAAAATATTTTTTTTTTTTAAATTTAAAAAATCCTTATTTATTTTCAAAAATTGGAAAAAAATTTGATAATTTCAAATATTACATTTTTGCATAAAATTAATTATAGTATTACATTTTGTGGTAAAAAAGGTTCAAATATGAAATTTTCTGGTAAATACAAAAATTCCTTTATTTTTTTTACAGCCCCTCCAGCCCCCCCCCCTGCGGACACTCCTGATAATGTTTGATAAACAGTATTATCATGCTTACGTACCCATCATCACTGTCATAGAAATCCTCTACAGTAAGTGACTTTCACATTTATTTTTTACTCATACATATATTTGAAGACACATTTTGAAATGGGCAAATCTTAATCAAAAATATAAACACAGAAAGATTTCAATTTGTGAAGGAAGTATCAATCCCTACCTAAAATTTTCCTTATACTAACTCATTGAGAATTATTCTTCATACATAATGTCCTTCTTTAGGAGCGAACGTGTATCGAACCTATGTAGATTGAGTGACAAAGATTAAATTTCAGATGCTCGTTTTTCATTGAGCTCCAATGAATAATGGTTTATATTATTTTTCACCGATTAACAAGAACAAATTGGAATTTAAACCTTCAATATTCAGAACAACAGTAATAAAAATGAGATAGAAAGATCGACAGCAGACAGCAAAAAACCTGTAAATTTCTATATAAGTCATTTTGGTGATGCATTAAGATTAGTGATGAGACGATTAAAAAAACATCCTGATGCGGATTTGATGCAATTTTTGTAAAAATTCCAGAGGCAGTTTCTGATTCTTTGATATTTTAAATAGTAGTTTAAAAAATACCATTTTGCCATCAGGGGCGCCCACACGATTATATATATATAAATATAAATTGAATTTTTGAAAAAAAAGTCCTAAAATTAAGAAAAATTAAATTTCAAATATTCAATTTTTTGAAAAAAAATGCAAATATACAATTTGATATACAATATTTATTCAAAAATCCACAACTATTGACAAAAAATTAAATTTTTGCGGAAAACCCATAACCCATAGCTATTTTAAAAAAATTAAATTTTTTCGAATATCCTTTCAAAAATCTATAGCCATTAAAAAAAAAATTCGATTTTTGGAAAACAAATTCCAAAATCCAGAGCTGCTCACAAAAAATTTCAAATATAAAGTTTTTTGGGAAAAAGTTTAAAATACTCAAAGCATTTATCAAAAAAATTAAATTTCGAATAAAAATTTTAAAAAATAAAAAATTCCTTAATTTTGAGTAAGGGGGACTATTTTTTTCATAACTTAGAATAGTATTAATGACCAGTAATAAATAAGAATCGGAATCACAAATGAAACATAATTTTCCTGATTTCAATTAAAAAAACATCCGATCAACGACTCTGATTAATCGTCCCATCACTAATCAGGATCTAAATTAAGTAGAGAAAAATTAAGTTAAAGAAAATGTAGCTATATTATATATGTTATACTATTTATAGTAAAAATATAGGATTATATTATCATGTACATATTATTTAGTCAATACGACTAACAAAAAATAATGATTGAACCATTCAAATATTTTGAACAAAAAAAAAAAAAAAACCAATTACTCGCGAATGCATAGCTGCTTGGAGAAGATTCAAGTTCATCAAACCATGACTAATTTTGTTATTTTCTATAAAATAGTTACTAATATTATGATTGAATGTTGTATGTACATAAATAAGTTTTTCACTTTCCCTACTTTTGATAGAGTTGTAGAGAAAGGGACTTAGAGGAGTAGAAGATTTTTTTGTAGTTGCAATCTGAACTGTGTTTTATTTTCTTTAATGATTAAAGAGTATACGTATAAAGATGTCACTAGTGCACGAAAGTTGAAGAGTAACACGGATCATAATTGTAACTCCTTGCTGAACTCGCAGAAGAATTAAGATTCGATATCGGAATAATTCCTGCCGTGTCTGTGCAAAATACGGAGTTGGATTTGGGGTTATTTCCTTAATCTTATAGCTGATTGCAGGTAATCCAATAAAATGTAATGACATCAAAACTACTCCTCTCTCAAACATAATGAAATTGCGAGGGTTACCATGTTATTATTAATTTTTCATACCAAAGATACTAGCAATTCACAACTATCAATATGTATGCCTATATTAGTCAGGAAACACTGAATTGAATATAGAAATATTCATATGAATTAAGTAAATGTTTTAAAATGAAACCTTAACATCTTATATCTAACCGATTTCAAAAAATAATTACAATTTTAAACAGAAAATTTATGCATTACACCATTATCATTTCAATGGCATATAATTCCTATTATACATATAGTTTTAATTTAAGGCAAGCTTTATAATTAAACATACATGAGTAAAGAATATGTAAGAATCTCACACCTATAGGAAATTACAAGGACATTTAGCCTAGAACTTTCCTTTCTTTTTTTACTTACTAATAAACATATTATTTTCTATTTTACTATTGGTTATAACAGATAATTCAATTAAAATAACCATCTAATTTATTTCCTAAACACGAAGTTTTTAATTTAATTTTATATTTTATTCCATTACTATCTTACTATTAAAGGGATGGAAAAAATAGTCTTTTTCAATAGAGTATTATTATACCAAAACCAACTATGAGGAATGCTGTTTTGCCGAATGACTACTTTGTATTCAAATATAAGGAATATATTTGATGACAATTAATGTTGCAATACTATGTAATTATGATTCCCATTCATATTATTACAATTTAATAAATGAAACCAAGAAAATAGTCATACGTTTATATTGCAAAGTGTGTCCCACAATAGATCTGAATACTTTATAAAAATAAATTGTAGTATAATTTATATTTATAATTACAATATTTAAATATTAATAAATGTATCTTTTTATAAAGTATTAATATATATTATAATTATTATACCATATTAATATATATATAAATGAAGTGAGTTCGGATAGACTATAATGATTAAAAAGGAGAAAATGTTAGTTTTAGAATTAGAAACTCGACTGGAAATATTAATATATCTGGAGTTGACACATTTTCTGATTATTCATTTTTTCATTTGTTTCTAAAGCTTTGATAAGGAACAAGAAATTGATTGAAATTATACAAAAATCTTGGTAAAAATACTTAGTTATAAGCAAAATGAAATATATTTAATTTCGGGTTTTCTCTCATCCAGGTTTGCTCAAGATCTGTAAGTAGTCAGGTTCTGTTAGGCAGTAGCATGTTGGTGTTATGTATTTAATATGTCCTTTCTGGTTTTTATCTTCTTGTATATTCGTCTATGTATTATAAGTACTGAGTTTTACGTATTATAAATAGTGTCGTCTTTGTAAATATATCAGAGTATATTTAGAAGACACAAACACAGTGTTACTTTATTCCTCCACGCCATTTCTTCCTCTCATCTCTCCCGGTCATCCTGGATTTCTCCACCTTATAAAGAAGTTTGACTTTCTCCCTCGTCAAGACGCAACATTGGCGACGAGGATGGGATCAGGATCACGTGACCTCCCTGCTGTGGGATCGTCGGCGAAGCTAGCCCTGTTGGAGTTGGGTAGCCCTTTTTCGTCAATGGGGAGAACGCTCGTTCGTCTGCGGAAGGTGGAGCAATATGGACTGTGCCTATGTTTGGGCCTCGTGGAGGAAGGAAGAGAACCTTGGTCACTTTCAAGAAGTGAAGTGTGTGTCCGGGTACGGGACCATATAATTTACAATGGATTAATTCCTACACAATTTTGGTTCTCCTCTGTTCCTACTCTCCCGTTCACATCATTGGTTGATGGATGTGGAACGGTCTCTCTTGTGGATCATCCCGAGTTGGATGAGGGTACATCGAGCAAGATGTCTCCCAGGGACGAGCAGGGTACTCGGGTCCTTAAAACCTCAACAAGGGTGAGTGTTGTTTCTCCCAGGGACGAGCAGGGTGCTCGGGTCCTTAAAACCTCAACAAGGGTGAGTGTTATTTCTCCCAGGGACGAGCAAGGTGCTCGGGTCCTTAAAACCTTTATGAGGAGTATTGTCCTCCTTTCTCCGGTGCGCGTGCTGAGAGCACGGCACGTCTATGGAGATAAACTTTTAAAATACAAGGAAGAATGCTTTGTCCTCGCCTGGACATGGATGGAGCGGATCTATAGGCTGCTGTTCATGGAGAGGAACCTGTTTAAGCACCGCCATGGATTTGGTGCTTGGGGGGTGATGTTATGTATTTAATATGTCCTTTCTGGTTTTTATCTTCTTGTATATTCGTCTATGTATTATAAGTACTGAGTTTTACGTATTATAAATAGTGTCGTCTTTGTAAATATATCAGAGTATAATTAGAATACACATGAGCATATAATCAGTGTGTAGTTTCATTCCTCCACGTCCTTCTTCCTCTCATCTCTCCCGGTCATCCTGGATCTCTCCTACTATAAATAAGCTTGCGTCTCTCCCTCGTCAAGACGCAACAGTTGGAAACCAAAATGGCTACATTTTGTCATCTAATGAGGATAGAATTACTTCTAGGCCAATCACTGAGGCTTTATCTCTTCTCCGCCGGCTTCATGATCTTGTACACTGTATGAAGGTTAACTTTCAGCCTCTGTACAATGTCAGAGTTGCTCTGGGCGTCACAAAATAATGTGGCAATCCATAACGTTTTTGCTTCCATTTTTATTAATAATTAATATATAACAATATTACATCACTTTTTCATTAGGTAAGAAACCCAGCTTCATCTGATTTAAATGAAAAACCTTGATAGGAACTTTACAAAACCTCTTAAGTCGTCGTCATATAGGAGGCAAAAAAATTTCGAACAATAAACAAATCGTCAATATTACTCTCCATCTTTCATGATCACACGTATTTTATGCTTGGATGTTTTCTTCTCGAGAATTAAAGAATAATAATAACAGTTATGGAAGCTTAAAAAATACTACTCAGATTGTAAACTTCGAAAAACTTTGCACGCTATAAAATCCATAGAATTTACAACTCTTGGTATAATATTTAAGAAAGGATACACTTTCGGTTTCTTCATCCTTAATATTTGTATCCTTTTTTTTTTTAAATCAGAAAATCATTTACGTTCTTAAATAATTTCAAATCTTACATACTTGTGCATGACGTCATATTTTATTGTCTTTGCGTTAATCCCTTGAAAAGTAACGAATCGATTTTGATCTAGCTCAGCACAAAAATTATTTGGGTCACAGTCTGAGGCCACTAAATTATTAGAGTCCTTTTCAAATGTCAAGATCGTATAAAACGCTAAAAATACATAATTTACAATAACTTTGGAAGATATTGAGGTAGAGAGCTCAAATTAGTGTCATTATGTAGGTTTAATAAAGATGCTTCAAAATTAAAAGTCAAATTTACAAAAAAAGTCAACAAGCATAATCGACCATCTCTTTTGAACAAATTGAGAAACAAACCGGACATAATCTCTCGAACAAAGAAAAGTACTGACTCAGCATGCTGACATCATCTCTATAATAAAGGAAGTTTGACATAATTTCTACAGCCAATTGTCATTATTATACCAGGCTGCCAAAAACTTTGGAGAATGACTTTAATTGCGTTTTGAGGAGTTTTGGTTAATTTTATGGAAAAGTTTCATAAACAAAATAAAACAGCTTATTACTTACCTTTTGAACCTCTTAGTTACCAAGAGTCTCTAGGATAAATATTAACTAAAATGGAGCAAAGAAGGCAACAAGTGGCTCGTTTAGTCCGTGCCGAATTAAGCAATTCTGAAATTGTAAAGACCCTTAATGTCTGCAAAACCACCGTTGGGAGGTTCAAGGTTAAGGTCAACAATGGTGAAGGCATCATTGATCGTCATAGAAATAGAAGGACGATGAAGTTAAAGCCTGAAATGACAAAAAAGCTTTTTGAAAAATCCGAAAATGACGATGATAGACTTGTCAAAAAAGCGGTAGGTGAGCTGTTCCACGGTGTTCAATGCCGTAAAAAATCTGGTGGCAGGTATCTCCAACATATTGAACGACTCTTGATCACTCAACAACATCAATTATAGAATTTGATTGGTGCAAAAATCATTACAATGACCTAAGGTATCACGGAAACCGAATTTTGTTCTTCTCCGACGAGAAGACATTTACAGTGGATCCCGTGTACAATAGGAAAAAAAGATCAGATTGTATGTTTTGGAAAAGTCAACCGCAACCTCCATGAATTGTCCACCACCAAATATCCGACCTCTGTATTTATGCTCGACATTGTTTCATCTGAAAGTCACAAAAGGAAGCCAATTTGGTTTCCCGTTGGATAGAGTTTGTCTACCAAAGATTACTTGATGAGTTTACAAACAAAAGTGTTTCCATAGGTCTGTCAGATCCCAAAGCAATCAAAGAAAGCCAATTATTGTTTTCAACAGGGCGGGACTCCTACTTATAGGGGGAAAATCATGCAGGATTGGATGGCCAAAAAAATGAAGTTCAGTCCAAAGTATTTCTGGCCACTGCCAAGCCCCTACCTGAATGCCCTTGAATAAAGCATCTGGTGGCAAATTGAAAGTAAGGCCTGTAGATAGCATCACAGCAATATTGAGTCCCTAACTCAATTAGTTGAGAAAGAGTGGCGATCAATGTCGAAGCACTACATTGTGAACGTGTGCAAAGCGTTCCGGGATCGTGTGTTGTGTGTGATTGAGGCTGAAGGTGCTCAAATTCATACATCAAGTTCTCTAATGAGTAATTAACAAGTTCCAATTTTTAAATAAATCTTTAAAATGTTCATTAAGTTCCAAGACTTTCTAACGTTCTGATAAGTAAGTTTGTAATAAAATTCATATTATGGAAAACTAATCCTGGAATATTTTTCCCCATTGTGACTCACAATGTATGTAAATACTATATAATACATATTAAAGTATGAATGCAATACATATGAAATTTCATTAAATTCAACGTGTTCAACATCACCAATTTTTGGCTTTAACATAAAGAAGAAAAGATATTATATTCAGAAAAAATGAACATAGGCGGAGGTAAGATCTTTACTGAGTGCCCATTCTAGTTGTAATTATATTCAAAAATGAGGATTGTATTATATTTTTAAAGAAAAAGTCCATTTTTCTACATTTGTTTGTACTTACAAGATATTTTCTCCGATTCAGAATAAGATCAATAAATTCATAAAATATTTTTTGAATCTGGAAGCTCGTAGCCAACCAATGAATACTAAAAAAAAACTAAAATACTTTTTTTTCAAAAAAATCAAATTTTTTAAGAATAGTTATTTAATATTGGAAATTTAATTTTTCATTTTTTTTTTCAAAAATTAAATTTTCTGTGTATAGCTACATATTTTTTAAATTTTTCTTACATGCAGATCTTTCAAAGTGAAACATAACCACGGAGTTATGTAGATGTTGTATAAAAATGTTTCTTAAAAAAACTCTGTAGGTCACAAAAGTTAAATTTTCAGACTATACAGGTCATTTACATTTTTCTCGAGCTAAAAGGACTCAGAAACACACCCTTTTGAAATTTTCTTGACTAGTGTAAGTAATTATTACAATGAATGAGAACCTCCTTCATGAATAGGGATAAATTAGAAAATAAATACGTTCGTCATTTCTCTTACTTGAGACGTAGATATCTAGATCATTTGATGTGAAGCAATTATTAACATCTCAGGTATTTAATTACATACCTAAGTAAATTTAAAAACAAGCTCTATTTATGTACCTATAATAGAATTAAAATGCACTCAAAACGCCTTTGTCGTCTAAATCTTCTACAAGAACCAATGAACCATATGAACACAAACATCAGAAGGATCTCAAACATCATTGTTCATTCCCGTTTGTGATAGATAGAATGAATGTTCTCATTCTCTTCTGTACTCTACTTATTTACGTTCCTTCGAGTAGAACGAACATAAATTATTTATTAAATGATGAGAACTGGATCATGGAGCAAGCTCTGAGTATGCTGAATATTATTTATGAATATTTTTATCTATTGCATCCATTTCCAGATGAAATAGACTCAACTCCGGATCATCCAAACTTTCCCACACATCATAATTCCTATCAAACGAATTTCCTCAATGATCAAGAGAGTCGGATCTACGGCCTAACCTTTGACTCTGAAATGCCGTTCCCTCGTAACTCATTAATTAGCTTAGGACCTACTTTAATCATTCCTTTCATTCCAACTGGAATATTTCAACTTCGACTCCCCATATTTTTTAATATCAACCGTCTAATAGCTCAAATAACCGGGTGAGTTAAATCCTTTTTAGTTCTCTTTTAAATCATCAACCGTTGGCTCAAAGTTTTTTATTCCAAATTTCCCGACGGACATCTCATTTTTTTCAATTTTGATATGAGGTGACCTTAAATCAAAAATAAGATTAGTCTTTCTCAATTTCCAAACATAATAAAAACCCTTCTTGATAAATAATTGGGTTCTTTTGATAGAATGAGTTTTTTTTTTTTAAAGAAAGGTTTATTTTCATTTTTTTATTGATCTATTTGTCCCTTTTTCCTAGTCTGTGTTGATATTTAATTTAATGATGTTTTTTTAAGAAAGTATAATTCGAGTGGCATCCCCTTTTTCCGAAACATATAGAACATGGGGAGAAGGTGTAATCCCCATCATCTTGAACAGCCCCTACCTAAGAATAAGTAAATATATAATATGTAGTACTCTCATCCTCTTTCTTCAAGATCTAAAACCTGATAAAGTAACTCTGAAGTGAATGTGCCTCCTTCTCCTTTACTCCTTTTATGTTCATTATTTGTTAAAAATCAAAAGGATGAAGAAATATTTGTTGAATATTTAGCATTCTTTAAAATGCTTTAATAATAAATAAATTCCTTCCATAAATATTGTCGCGTCAACATAAAAACAATCTGAAAGAAAAAGGAGAAATACCAAATTATTTTTTACTTCATATACGTTGTGGTCTAAAAAGTA